>NW_028261383.1:75709417-75986917 GCF_051295495.1 Thamnophis sirtalis | reverse complement strand
TTGTACTGAGAGCCACAAACGTTACTTAGGCACAACTTGGTTTGTATCTATTCCATATTCTCAATATGGTGTGACTAACATCATGATTTTTAAAATCCATATTAACTTTGACTTTGCTATACATCAAAGATCCATGCCACCCAAATCTCAGGTCATGTCCTTCTGAGTCTAAGAGCTTTCTATTTTTCAGCAATACTTATTCTTTCATCCAAACCAAATAGCAAGCTGCATAACGCAATTTCAAATCAGATAGATTCAATCCTTTTTTCTTTGCATCATGTAAAACCTTATATTTAACTCAGGTTTTTTCTTCTGTCATGCAAGTTTAGATCTATTCTTCTGCCACTGTTTAAATGATGCATTGGTTGTCAAAACAAGTATTGTCCAAAACAAAAACATCATTCTAAGCAAGACTTTCATTTTTGTCACAGAAATTCTCCCTAGCAATGACATTTGTAGTTTCGCCTATCTTAACATTATCATTTTTTAATTTCATTTCATCTTCTCCTTCCCTCTCTTAAAAACCATTTTATTTATTCTGTTTGAGCTTTTATTCTCATATTTTTGTTAGTATTGACTTCTGTTTATTAATCTTGAAACCTGCTAATGTACCAAATTCTTTTACTCTACCCATTATTATTTTAATTCTGTTCAACGGGTTTTCCACCACCAAGTTATCTGCAAAAGCTCTTAACTTATAACTTGCTTTTTAAATCTTTACTTCCACAGTCCTCTCATTTTGTCTTATATTTCTATTCAGTATTTCAAGGACCAAAATAAACAAGAGAGGAGACGGTGGACATCCCTATCTTATTCCTTTGTATATCTAACAGGGTTTTGTTAGATCTTTGAATAAATCAAAGAGACTTGCTTGAGAAAATTTCAAAACGAACTCCACCATTGATGTTTGCTCTGAAGCAGAAAAATTTGGGTGAGCCAAATATGGTGTCTGGGATTACATTGACAATTGGAGATACCATAACCAAGATATAGAGGCTGACAAATAGCCTTTTTTATACTTCAAGCATGGAACACATCAAAATTTGAATTTATTATCAGGCCAGTCTTGGATAAACATCCTTAGGTTGGAAGAGTGATCAGAAGGATTAATGCCATAAAGGACACATTTGTATTGTGTATTCATTTTGATGAGAGTATTACATTAATTATTAAATGGAGTTTAATTAAATTTAACATGTCATTTTTTTTCTCAGTAGAGATTAGGTAAATCCTTGAATTCCCTAAACTTTAATATAATTAGTTATTAGATTTATAGCCCACCTTTATTTTTGATCAACTCAAGGCAGCCTAAATACTTAAATACTTATCAGTCCACAATAGAAAGTGTCCCCACATATTGCATTATAATATGATACGCTGGTTTAACTGCTGTGGACAGAAAGGCACTACAGAGAGTGATCAATTTGGCACAAGCAACCATTGGTTGCCCTCTAATATCACTGGATAACACTGCCAGGTCTCACTGCTTTAGCAGAGTAAGGAAGATACTCAGAGATGATTCACACCCTGGTCAGTGTCTCTTTGCACTTCTGCCATCGGGCAGAAGACATCAAAGTTTAGCCTGTCAAACAAATAGGTTTAAAAATAGTTCTATCTTTGGGCTGTCAGACTTTTAAACACAACCGCAATTGTTCCACACACGGAAAAATATATGACTAGGTTTTTTTCTTTTTCTTTCTTTTTCTTTTTTCTTTACGGCTATAATTTTGCACCAGTGAGGCTAAAACCAATTTTGTTGTATTTATTTCATACAATGACAATAAAGACTATAATATTACTATTAATGCTCCCATCTCCTGTTTTCTCCACAACAACCCTGTCAGGTTGTTTGGGCTGAGGTAGAGCATCTGATCTGAAGCTACCCATCTGGCTTTCATATCTAAAGGGTTAAAACTAGAAGTCACAGCCTTAATTTCCAGCAGATAGCCCTAGATTAACCATTGAACAAAATATGCATATCCTTAGAGGGCACTAAGAGAAGTGGGTGCCACAATATTTTTCCCCTAATTCTTTCATTACCACACTTGATTTTAGTCTTTTCTCCCCTTGGTATTAGTCCTTTTTTGCTTGGTTGGACTTGAATCTGCATTTTTTTTTTTAAAAAAAATCATTTTTGTAGTGTCTACATTAAGTAGGTAGAGGTATTTACTCAATTTTAATT
The DNA here is from genome assembly GCF_051295495.1 of Thamnophis sirtalis. Classification (NCBI taxonomy): domain Eukaryota; kingdom Metazoa; phylum Chordata; class Lepidosauria; order Squamata; family Natricidae; genus Thamnophis; species Thamnophis sirtalis. The sequence continues at coordinate 75,984,735 of NW_028261383.1, read as the reverse complement.
TGACTAAAACTTACATAGGCTCAAATCCAATTAGTAATTAGGTGGGAAAACCATCAAAAATATCATACTATAAACTAGATTCAGAAGTTGAAAAACAAAGTATTGCTGCCAAAAAAGCTATCTGACTGTATCCAATTAGTGATCAAGAATGAAACACAATAAAAGAATTTTACATTTATAGTGTCTGAATAGAATTTTCTTTCATTTCCTTCCTTGTTCAGTTGTTTCATCTACTGTATTTGCTTCCTATTCATCACATTTTCCTCCTCCCCTCCTCCTCCTCCTCCTCCTCCTCCTCCTTTGCTGTTCCTGTTGAAAGGAGGAACAGGAATGTCTCTATGTGTAATTGTGTGCATCTCTATGAGTAAGAGGGAATAGTTGGTAGATATAAAGGTAGAATCAATCAAGTTTATGAATTATGTGCTTTATTTTTGTAGGCAATGCATTTTAATTAATAATATTTATTAAAATATTTTTCCCTCCCTTCTTTCCTTCCTTTACAGGATATGTATTAAATTTGTGGTTGTCTGCCTTTGGGGTAAATTTGGTATGAATACATAGGACAATAATTGCAATGTTTAGATGTCTTAACTCATATTTTGTTCTTAATTTTTTTTAAAAAAAGTTTTATGTAAATATATATGTCACTTGTAGTTGCAATTTGGGGGAATTAAGAGTATCTTGACATTCCAATATCTGGCTGAAATTTTGTCTTGAGTGCATTTGGATCAATATTAAAGGTTGGAGGGAGAAATGACATTGCCATAGGTCTATGCTACAGGCCACCCAACCAAGCAGAGGAAATAGATGAACTTTTTGCTAGTCAGCTAACTAAGGTATGTAGGAAGCACACCACAATAGTAATGGGGGATTTTAACTACCCTGACATCAACTGGGAAGCAAACTCTGCACCAAGTGGAAGATCCAACAGGTTCCTAACGAACCTAGCAGACAAATTTGTTTCCCAAAAAGTAGAAAAGGGAACAAGGGGATCAGTCATATTGGATTTAATTATCACTAACAGAGAGGAAATGATAGAAGGTGTTGAAGCCACAGGAACCCTGGGGGCAAGTGACCATGCAATATTGGAATTCAACATTATGCAAACACAAGTACTAGAACAAAGTCAAACTAGAGTCTTGGACTTTAAGAGAGCTAATTTCAATAAACATAGACAGAGCTTGGGAAGAATTCCATGGATGAGAATCCTCAAGGGAAAAACAACTCAAGAAGCTTGGGAAATTTTGAAAAATGAGATTACAAAAGCCCAGTCTAGCACAATATCAATGAAGAAGAAGAATAACAGCTCCCAAAAGAAACCAGCATGGCTGCATAAAGAACTCTCTGACAAATTGAAAGACAAAAAAGATAAGTATAAAAAGTGGAAAGGGGGGGACATAACTAAGGCAGAATATCAGCAAATAGCCCGAGCCTATAAAGATGAAGTGAGGAAAGCTAAGGCTCACAATGAAGAAAGGCTTGCCACAAAAGTAAAAAATAACAAAAAAAAAGTTTCTTCCAACATGTTAAAGACAAGAAAAAAGTTAAGGAAACAATTGGTCCATTGCTGGGAGAAAATGGCAAGAAGGTGACAAGCAACAGGGAGAAAGCAGACCTATTTAGCTCATTTTTGCATATGTCTTTACACAAAGGGATAAAACAGTCCAACCTATCAAAAACAGCACCACAAAAATCAGATTAGGAACACAAGTTGAAATAGGGAAGAAAATGGTAAGTGAGCACCTATCTACTCTAGACAAGTTCAAATCACCAGGACCGGATGAATTACACCCCAGGGTTCTGAAGGAACTGGCAGACGAGATCTCAGAACCACTGAACTATATCGTTCAGAGACCCTGGAGCACTGTGGTACTGCCATAGGCCTGGAAAAGACCTGATGTGGTTTCCATCTTCAAAAAAGGAAAAAAATAGATCCAGGAAACTATAGACCTATCAGTCTGACCTCAATACCAGGAAAGATTCTGCAAAAGATAATCAAGCAATAAATTAGCGAACATCTAGAAGTAAATAAAGTAATAGCCAAAAGCCAATATGAGTTTGTCAAAAACAGATCATGCCAGACTAATCCTATTGCATTCTTTGACAAAGTGACAAAATTAGTGGACCAGAGGAATGTCGTTGATATAGTTTACTTAGGCTTCAGTAAGGCATTTGATAAGGTAGACCATAACCTACTACTAGATAAAGTAGAAGAATGTGGGTTAGACAGTATCACCACCAGATGGATTCGTAACTGGCTGACCAACCGCACTCAACATGTAGTCCTCAATGGAACTGCATCTACATGGAGGGACATATGCAGTGGAGTACCCCAAGGCTCTGTTTTAGGCACAGTACTCTTCAACATCTTCATCAATGATTTGGATAAGGGAATAAATGGGGAACTCATCAAATTTGCAGATGACACCAATACAGTTCTAGGCTGCATAAACAGAGGGATAGAATTAAGATCAAGTGAAGTGTTAATACCACTTTATAATGCCTTGGTAAAGCCACACTTGGAATACTGCATTCAGTTTTGGTCGCCATGATGTAGAAAAGATGTGGAGGCTCTAGAAAGAGTGCAGAGAAGAGCAACAAAGATGATTAGGGAACTGGAGACTAAAACATAGGAAGAACGGTTGCAGGAACTGGGTATGTCTAGTTTAATGAAAAGAAGGACTAGGGGAGACATGATAGCAGTGTTCCAATATCTCAAGGATTGCCACAAAGAAGAGGGAGTCAAGCTATTCTCCAAGGCACCTGAGGGTAGAACAAGAAGCAATGGGTGGAAACTAATCAAGCAGAGAAGCAACTTAGAACTGAGGAGAAATTTCCTGACAATTGGAACAATTAATCAGTGGAACAGCTTGCCTCCAGAGGTTGTGAATGCCCCAACACTGGAAGTCTTTAAGATGTTGGTTAGCCATTTGTCTAAAATGTTATAAGGTTCCTGCTTAGGCAGGAAGTTGGACTAGAAGACCTCCAAGGTCCCTTCCAACTCTGCTATTGTATTGTAAGTCTTCAGGCCCTTTTGTAAGACCAGAAGGAAGGATAGGGAACTCACCTCAGGTGGTGGTGAGGAGGACAGTCCAGTGGGCAGGCACCATGGCAGAAAAGACTTCTCCCTATTTCAAAAGGTAATCTAGGTGGGATGGATGGCAGACAAGTCAAATAAATAAAGAACCACAGGACATAGTTGGAGTTCTTTAAATGATGTGGTCAGCAACACGCCTGTTCTGCCAGCATGGGTGGGGCAAGGTCATCAAATTGGAATAATCTGGACCCATGCCCTGGGTGGCCTTACAGGTGACAACTAATACGTTGAATTGGACACAGAAGCAAACTGTGCTTCTGTGTCCAATTCACTGGCTACTACAGCCAATGTAGCTTGCAGAACAGCGATGTAACATTTCCCTACGTTCTTCCAATGGAGACTGAAGAGACCTTTTAGTGAAATAGATTACTATGGTTTTTAATCTTAATGATTGGAGAATTTAAACTACCTTCAGAGAAATGCAAGGGTGAATGATTGTTGTAGACACTGAATGATGATTTATTTTATTGCTTCCATTTGGTGTTAACTTTCTCTTTTAATTTCAAATAAAGGTTTGGACACCATGAGTGAGACAAGTTCGGTCAGCCTTGAAGCCACAACTGACATCAGTGAGACTTCCGTAGCTACCTCCATCCTATCTCCTTTTGCATCTGGCCACAGTCGAGATGAGGCAGATAATCGCAGTGAGCGTAGCTACAGTGAATCGGGGGGCAGTGGTTCCTCCTTTGAAGAATTGGACATGGAAGGCAATGGTGATGGAATGGCAGGTCTGTCATGTGACCTTGGTTCTGCAGAAGACCGAGACACCGCCCAACTCAAGTGGACCAGGGAGCCTATTGCCCCAGAAGAAAAAAGGGGTGAAGAATAAAGTTATCTGTTTACTTATGTTTTTAGGGACTGAAAAGAGAAACTGCTGATAGTTTTTGATTCTTTTCCGTCCAGCCAAAACAAAATTTGGTTACTGATCCATGTTGAGAGCTTGCTACATTTTGTCTGCAAACAAATATTTGGAGAGTAATATAAAGGAGAGGAAATTATATTCGGTAGAACAATGAATATAATCACATTTTATAGCCAGACTTAAGGAGGTGTGCTGCAATAGGAAATTGAAAGTGAGATGGGATGCAGTGGTGGTGGTGGTGAGTTCTGTTTGAACCAGCAAATATAAGATTTTACATAGACAACCCCCAGTCTTAGCATCTTTTAAATTCTTCCTGCATCCTATTTTGTTTGACCCCCGATTGGCTGCTTTACTATAACATACACACTTGATTTGGTGCTGCATCTAATAAAACCAAAGAACTGTAGCACTTATTATTGAAAGAGAATAGTCCAGACTTTCTTACATGTTTTTATCATAAATGCAGCATATGAATTCTTATTATAATACAGTTGTGCCCTTGAAAAGGTAATGGATTATGTGCAGGTTAGTGTAAACCCAATTAGTCTCATGTTTCTGCTCCATTTCCCTCTCTTATTGGTGCCATTTCTCTCTCTTTTTGGTTTTCATGATATAAACCAAGTTCTTGATAGTTACATTTAATATCTGTGGGAACCAAATTTCTTCTCTAGTTTCTTATGTGAAAGTGTCCATTAGAAAGAAAAATCCATCACTGTTAGTATTAATGGAGCCCTTTTTCTGCAGTCTCAGGAAGCAGGCTGTTGAGAATGAGGAATTGCAAAGTAAGCCAATGATCAGTAGATGACCCACTTGCCTTTGCCACTACTATTCCTTCACGACTATGATGCAGTAGTAACTGAATGTAGGAAAAGATCAGCCTGCTCAGTGCTCTTCAGAAGACTCAGGTACTATAATAACCATAGATAATTTGAGCCAGTGTGTGAACCACAGCTGAAAGTTATTATATATTATGACTTGGTGAAATTGAGTTCTTCCAACATGATTCCAAAGCACCTCTTACATTAGGATGAAATGACAGGGTTTATCATTTTGCACTGGCAATAGTTTTGAATGCTTGGTCAGAACAGAAAGGTCTCCATAAAAATGGTATTCTGAAGTATTGAACCAAATTTGTCACTCCTGAATCTCTAATAAAGCTCTTCTATTGAGGAATCAATAGCTGAGAAATGTGGCAATAGTTGGAATCCTCACACTTTCATTATTGTAGCTTGAGGAAGCATTGAGACAGCAGGTTGAAGAAAATATTAATATCTGTGTATTAGGGATAAAGTATTGAAATATTTTGCTCTTCTTCAGGACTTCTTGGTTCTCTTGCTTGCATCCTTTACTAGAGATAGATGTCCCACTCTCTTTCTTAATGGGTTTGCGTCCACACAGTAGATAGAGGAGTTCAAAATTTAGCCACCTTCAGACCTGCCTTGCTCTGAGCATTGACTTAGCCTGGGAGAGTAATTAATCGAATGCAGTGTTAGAATGGTCTTTTCGAATTTTGTGTTCCATAAGGCCGTTTACTTCCTTCTCCCCAAGCAATCACAATTGATTCCTCCTTTTGTGCTCTGTTGTTGCCTCTAAAGTCTCAATTCCCAGTTTAGCTTTTTATTTCCTAATGCTTAAATCTGTATTCAGATGCTCCAAATTCTGATTTAATGTAACAAACCAAACCAGTACTGTGCATCAGAAGCTTTAATTATTAATAACATGGAATTATTTGAATGAAAATCTTCCAACTGTCTCATTTTAGTTTCATTTGTGCAGGTCTCCTATGCATCCCCATCTCCTCAGACATGCTTGAATGTCTAGAGCTTATATGCCTGTTCATATCTGTAGCTCTGGCTAGACTTTTGTGCTCCTGAAAAAGGCTACATTAGACATTAGACAAAACCATTTATGCCATTGCTGTGTTATTCCTGTGTATCCTATAAACACTTCCAAACAACAGGGATACAGTGAAATAAGGAGGCGGCATATAGTTATTAGTGTGCTATGTTTATCCCCAGAGTTTATTTGACATGATAATATTCCTCCCTCCCTCCCTCTCTCCCTTTCTTCCATATATCAGTATCAAAGTATTTTTACTGGATTATGATGTTCCATTTAGGTTTGTGCAAACATTGTTTCCAGCATCTTCTTTTACTCCTCTGGACCATGCCAATCTGGACAGTCTAGAGTTGGTTCAGCAACTTTATGGTTTTTATTCTAGAAAATTTACTTCCAGAAAGACCACTTCCTACTTCTGGGAGTTTTCCTACTTCCTGGAAAACTTCTGGACCACTCTTGAAGCTGTCAAATCTGTGTGGTTTGGAGAAAGGATAGGACCATTCCTCCAGCCATCCTGTCTTTGGAACAATTTGCACATTTTGTTGCGAAGTGTATGTGTTTATCTCACATATTTGTGGATAAACAATACGCATCCTCATATGAATTCCCATGTATGAATATGCATAATCATACATGTTTAGGGCCGTGTGTGTTTACAGTGATGCCATATAAATTCACCATTCTGCAAGTGCCAATACACATACCTTCTTTTCTTTGAGTACACATTAATGTGCTGTTTATTTGTTAACTGTTTTATAGATATAGACAAGATGTTCAGGGAAGACACATACAATAATTAAACCTTCTTTCTGATTGTAGAGACTGTTTTGCACACCTGGAAACTAGCCTGTTGGACAACTTCCATAGCAGGGGAATTTCTAAATTAGGAAACTGTTTCTCTGGTTTTCCAGTTTTTCACCAATAGGAAATACAGTAAGGCTGATCAAAAAATAGAATATAAATCTTCAAACATCAAATCCCTCATGCACCTTGTAAAATTCCCCGTGTTAATGAATCAAAATGTTTTCTTTGCTAACCTGAATCATTTAGAGGCTCAGGTGCAAATGTTTCATGGGACAATTTTCTTAGGTCAAAAATAAACAGGTTTGTCATATATATACTTTTTATAATAGCACAGATAAATGATCCCCCCCTCCCATTCTTCTTTTCTCTAATGCTAGGCTTTGGGAAAAGTTTTGTCTTGCCCTGGAAGTTAACAAGCAGTGTGAAGTCATTTGGACTGACTTTGTGAAACATGAGGAACAGGTAGGAAGTAACTGGGCATGCCATGTGATAGGATGATGAACTGGGGATGAATTACTGTGAGAAATGTCTTCATTCTGAAGATGGCAAAGTGTAAGCAGTTCCCCATTCATTCAGTGTTGGTTGGATATTCCGATTTAACAAGACAGACAACACAAGACTTCTGGTTGCTTTAATACAGTTAGAGAATAACAACACCTTAATCAATCAGATGGATAAATTTGGCACATTGTTTGCTTGCCGTGACTTGGACCAAGAGCAGGGCAAGCTGGCCAGTTACTGCTTCTAGTCATAATCAACTTTATTTGGACTTGGCCATCAAAGTTTTGCTTTCTATAAAGACTTAGTGCTGTGGTTTCTTCAGGTAGATACTGAGCCTAATGTTTTTCTGGGTTTCTCTCAGCACTCCCTGTTTTGGCCCAGGGAAGGGAGGGCGAGGCTGCTAAAGTAATGCTGCATGGCAGTCACTTGGTTTTGGTTAGTGATCATTACTGAATGACTAGCCTTTTGTAGAATTTCAGGTGCCACAGTAGAATTATTAAAAATCTTGGTTACATCTCTTGGGCCAAATTTAGAGTGATTATTCTAACGTTCAAGAAGCAAGATCTATCTGGTAACATATTCCAGACTGCTTCGGGAATTATGTCATATGACTGCGTGTTTCCCAGGCTTGCTTGGGGCATTACTGGAGTTAGTTCGTTGTAGGCATTTGCCTGTCAGACAGCTTTAAGATGTTCTTATTCTGTGCTCCATTTCTCTTTCTCTGTTTAACACTTGCTGTGCTTGTGGAGGTACTGTGATAGTGAGTAATACATCCAAGCATCTCAAAAACAACTAATGTTTCATCTCTTGCTCTAAGCACAACTGGCTCTTATGGCAGAAAAAAAGACTCTGTAACCTACAACTGATGCAAAATGCAGCACTTCAAAATGAACACATTGGAAGAAAACGATGCTGATAGATAAAGAAGTCCTGCTATTTTTCTAATTTTATTGTTGCCTGTTGAGACATTTCAGAGGTGAAGACATGCAGCTTTTCTGACATCTTCCTTTTTTTTTAGCCCAAATATCATCTATGGTGAGCATCTCATTTTCGTTACCATCTCTGTGTTCTGAAAGATCAGTAGCACCTGATTAAAAGCCTGCTGATACTTATAGAAGTCTCTCATTAATAAGGTTGAGGTTATGATGATGAGTAAGAATCATATGGGCGCCTAGAAAACTAAACACAAATGAATGTGGAACAAGATTTTAGACAACACAGAAAGCAGCACATTCTTCCTATGGCTTAGCTAGTATCCATGTACTTAAAATTATTAGGAGCATTGAAATATTTGATTCAAATTAACCACCTTAAAGTTTTTGGGTTACTTCTATTTTCTGCTGTGCTTTACTTAAAAAAAAATTCTCTGCTTCTGTATCCCAACATGTTTTTGGACCTAAATATCTAGATAAAACCGTCTTATTCAAGAGAAAAATGCAGGTTGCTCCCTGCGTATCTCTGCCATCCTCACATAGGACTAATTCGTGTACATCTAGATAGGGTACAGTTCCATGACAACATATCTCTTGAACCGACTGTTGGCAGGAAGAATGGGTCTGATGTGTTATTTCTCATTCATATATGTTCTTTGTTGAAGCATTATTTCATAGGCACACCAACATTATGCCATACAGCTGACCAGAGTTCTGAACCCACCCATTAAAACATATAAAGTTCCTATTGCTAAGGGAGGTAATGCTTTTCATGTGGAACTTGCATGTAAACAGGTAAACTGGAAGAGGTATTACATCTGGATCTTAACCCTGCAGATCATCCCTCAGCCAGCAATTTGCACTGTAAAGCGATAAGGAATGACAGCTTAGAGCTTGTTAATTATTAAAATACAAGCTGAGCTGTGAGAGAGGCTTGCTTATTAGTTTGGTCCTGAAGTGAAAATTTTTGTTCTGTTATATATTTAATCATTATTTTGGTATAATGTACAAGGCTTAAAATGATCTATGTGCCAGACTGATTAAAATCTAGGTGTTGGGTAAGCAGGGCTGTGTGGGGGTGGAGGGTAAATCCTTGTTAAAATTAAAAGTGGCTCATAAAAAACAAGCCATTGTTCTCTGTATTTTGTGCATGCTCCATACCAGCAAAAGAGTGGCAGCCTCATGAGATGAATGAAATGGAACCTGCCTTATAGTTTGTAAATCCAGAAGTATAAATGATTCTTACAACTAAAATACACACCCAGCTGAGATACCCAGAGTGGGGAGATGTAGGTTCCTTGTATTTCGAGATTAACATAGAAGGTTAAAGGTATTAAAAAGCCTTTGGGAAGCACAGTATCTTGTTCACTTGCAATTGGTATACTATCATCATCATCATCATCATCATCATCATCATCATCATCATGCCTAGCAGTCATCTAGAGCTGTGTTTTTGCAACTTTGAGATGTGTGCCCAAGAATCCCTCCCAATCCCAGACAGGCAACATCTCAAAAGTTTCCAAGGTTGAAAAACACTAATCTAGAGTATGGGCGGGAGCTAGATTTGAGATTTTTGGAGAGAGAGTGTGTGTGAGGGAGAGAGGGAGGGAGAGAGTGGGGGCTCAGTTTGGGAACAATTATATAAATGGGTGAGTCTGCCTTTCATAGATGCCTAGGAGTGCTATTTTCTGTTTTTCTGCAGTGGGGCGGGAAGGTGTAAGAGGAGCATAGTTGAAGTTTGGTTTTAAACTTCATTAAACATTTTATTTATCTATCATATGGCTTCCACTGCCACATAGCAATAGCAGTTAGACTTATATACCGCTTCATAGGGCTTTCAGCTCTCTCTAAGTGGTTTACAGAGTCAGCATATTGCCCCCACAGTCTGGGTCCTCATTTTACCCACCGCGGAAGGATGGAAGGCTGAGTCAACCTTGAGCCGGTGAGATTAGAACCGCTGAACTGCACCTAACAGTCAGCTGAAGTGGCTGCAGTACTGCACTCTGACCACGGTGCCACCTCAGCTCTACATGTGCTGAAAATGATGGGAAAGTGGCAATAGTTTTCAATAAATAAAATGAAAAACAGCTCAGAAGCTGTCAAAATGAAGTTTGAGGACTAACGTTGGTTGCCATTCCCCAACATATGCTGTATTCATCCATTTACCTGCCTTATACTTCTGAATGAGACCACTGATCTAGGATGCCTAGTGTCGCCTACTTTGGTAGCAACTCATTTGCCAAAGTCTGAACTCATTGTGTAAGTTAAGGCATGTAATTGAAGACCCTAATGGACAATTGTGTGGCATTCCTTCATGAAGAAAATCGGACAGCATTTATTTAGACTGAACAAATGCCTTGCTCCACATAATTATTTATTGTGGTTATTGACAATTACATATCCAGGAGAAGCATTGAAATTGTAGTCTTAGGGACATTTATTTGGGAGTATCATAAATCTCACTAACCATAGTAAATTATAATTAGCTTGGGATGCCAAGAGATTTACAAAGTTTAAGTTTTATGTTCTATTTTGGTAGGATTTTGGTTTTCATAATTGCAAAGAATTGTCTTTAGGGATCAAAGAATGATGGCTCTAAGACTGTGATCCTAGAAAAATAGTAGTGTGTGCAACAGTCCGCAACAGTGCTCCCTCACCATTTAATTTTCCTCTTAATTCTCTGGCACAATGTCTTTTCCAGGCAATACATCAATATTTCCATGGGTTGGGTTGGAAAATATCAATGCAAGAAATTTATGAGCATGTAGTTGTTAAGATCTAGGATTGATTCCAGGAAGACCTAGATTCAACTCCATCTTCATCCAGGAAATCTTCCAGAGCGAATTCTGGTCACTCTCAGCCCAGTTTGCTTTCCATGTTGTGGCAAAAAAGTGGGCGGGAAGGAGTACTTGAATCCCCGAAGGAAAATCAAAATAAACATTTACTTATTCGTTTATTGTATGTAGATACCCAGGTAGGATGCTAGATGGCATACATCAATAAGAAAAAAAACATTTTTTAAAAAAAGAAAAAAAATGCCAACAGCTAGATGATTGGGAATCTTCAATTTACATACCTTACCAAGGAGACCCTTATCATCCTTCCATGCCCAATGCCAAAGGGAAAAGCCAAGTTTTTAATACCTTTCTAAAAGCCAACGGAATCAGGGCCAACCAAATGCCCTGCATTTGCAATAGAAAAGGAATATCTCTTAGGCAGAGGTGGGCTGTCTCCAGTTCGAGCGAACCACTAGTTCCAACCACCAGCTGGACCCGTCCACCTCCCCCGTGCTAGCCTGTCCTATTTATCTCACTCTCTGGCTTCGTTCCCTGCCCATGAAGCCCAGCTGATTGCCATGCCTCACCTGCTCTACTCACCACAGCTTCCTGAGAAGATTTTTTGTATGTTTAAAACCGTGTGAAAGCGAGGCGCTCACATTTCCGGAGAACCGGTTGTTAATGTATGTGCAGCCCACCTCTGCTCTTAGGCCCCTTCGATTGACATTACTTGAAGGAATAGATTTGGAGCATGTCTGTAATATCTTTAGAGCATATGGGATTTGCAGAAACAATGGAAGAAAGGCCCTCTTGCAGATAACTTAGTCCTGCTCCAGGTAGGGCTTTATAAGGGGTAATCAGCATATCAAATTGCTCCTCAACACTTATTGGGAGCTGTTGCAACTCACCATGCAGTGGTGTTATATATTTGCACCAGTGCATTCTGGATTAATTGCCACTTCCAGGTGGACTTCAAGCATGGGCAGACTGGATGCCAATTACTTCTGGATGTTGGCTGCTGGAGTTGGACCAAAAAGGAGGCAATTTTGAGGAAACAGCATGACTGGATTAGAGGAGGATGGTGGCTTCTTGCAGTTTTGATACAAGAGTGTCCAAGAGTCTCTTCCTAATCCCTAAAGAAGAAAGAAAAAAAAGCAACAAAGGAAACACCTTGCCAAAATACTTCTGAAACTCCATTGAAAGGATCATTGTATTATTCTTCTGCACAAAAACGTACATGCTTTGGGGAATTGATAAAAGCATATAGTATTATACCACAGGAGCAATGCAACTCACTATCCCATTGCCAAGTGTATAATTTGAGATTTACAAGTGAAGGACAAAGAATGTGATGATCTGTTAAAACAGCTGCAATACAATTTAATGTGCGGCACTTAACTCCAATGTTTCTTTGCAGGTTTATTAATGATTCTCATGTTGATGTATATTCCAATGTACTGTCACCTGTAATTAAATCAAAAAAGTTTATGTTGCTGGCAGAGGTGTTATGCTTTACACAGGAGTATAAGGAGGTTTGCAGCAGCAATGCTTTGATTGAGCAGATGGCGAAGCAAGGAATCAACACTTCCTGTAACAGTTTCAGAAGTAGGCTCTAGGCCACAGTTTCAGAACTAGGCTCTAAGCCAGGGTGTCAAACTCACGGCACGTGGGCTGGATGCGTCACGTGCTGGCCACACCCACCTCATTTTAGCGAAAGGAGGGAAAGCTGCGATACGTCATGTGATGACGTGTCATCGCAAGTTTGACACCCCTGCTCTAGGTTTCATAGTACCGGTAGCCTGTGTAACTGGAAGAGTAACTTGTTGCTAACAAACTTAGAAGGTAAAGATAAATCAGACAAGCAACACATAATGAGATTGTAACATTCTAATTTTAGCTGAGGGAATCATGATATTGTATTTTCCCAAATGGAAGGCTACCATGAATTTGAAACAACTCTCTCCCTCATCACCCAGGAAGTGTGAATAGGCAAAAAATATAAAGAAAGATAAAAACTTTATGACACAATGTGCCATCTTGTCAAGTTTGGTTTGCCAACTTCTGCTGAAATCAATGCTGGAGATTGCCACCTACTCAATAAAAGGTGTGGATGTGACATATTTGAATATATGTATACATCATATCCCTGCTAAGAAGAAATGAAAAATGGCACGGCCAGAACACAGACAAAATATACCTATTGATTGAATAACTATTAAGTAATACTACTTGCCCATTAAATAAAGTATATCCAATTTACAAAATTTATCTCCATCTATGAACATTTCATACAAGAAATACAAATACACACCACAGAATTATGGAAATACAGATCAAGAGTAAGAAGTTACACTAGAGATAGTTTAATCCAACCTCCCTGCCCAGTACAAGAATCCACATCCAGCTTCTTTTTATATACCTCCAGTGTAGATGTACTACTTTCTAAGGCAGGCTGTTCCATCGCTTAACTATCAGAAAATTCTTATGTTCCGTGCAAATCTGCTTCCTTGAAATTTTAACCCTTCAGATTCCTAATGGAAATTAACCACAGCCTTCTCTTAACTCAAGTTCCCCAATGCCTCTAACTACTACTCATGTCTTTCATTTTCCAAAATTTTTAGTATAATTTTTTTGGGATATGTTCTAGTCTAGTTTATCCTTCCTAGGATGATATGTCCAGAATTGGACAAAACATTTAAGAATGGCTTATATGGCTCTTCTGATTCCATACTATGTTTTGGTTGATACACTTTAAGGTTGACTGTGCTTTTATTGCAGATGCATCAGTCTTGGCTCAAGTTCAGCAGATGATTCCCTCAAGACACTGAAAGCTTTTCTTACGAACTGCTGCACTGTATGCCTCCCTTGTTCTAGACTCATTTCCTTTGGTATTTCTTACCCAAAGGAATGAATGGCTGTGTTGCTGTTCCTTTGCAAATTCAACCAGTCTAAGGGCTGATTCTTAGAATGATAAGACATTAGAAGTCGTTTCTAACCTAATCAACAGGTGCAGTTTACCCCTCCCTTGACATAGAATATGAGAAACTTGTTTGAAAAAAAGTTTGAAAATTCTTACTTGGCAGAATTCATGTATTGTTATTTTAACCTTAATAACAGATAATATCTATATCTATATAGATCTATACATTATCCATCTGTCTGTCTGTCTGTCTATCTATCTATCTATGTATCTATATCTATCTATCTATCTATCTATCTATCTATCTATCTATCTATCTATCATAAAAATACTTCATTTGATGACAGCATGTACATTAACAAGCACGTAAAGAGCACTGCAGCACCTTTTTACCCTCTGTATATGCAGGTCTTGATCTTGGAGAAGATCATAGGAAGCTGAATCTGTTGAAAGACAGAAGATGGAAAGTGCTGAATACATGGGGAAAGCTTAAAAAAAACCAGTTTTCTGAACTGAGCTTATGGCCAGCAAAGTGACACCTGAGACACAGGCTGTTCCTACATAGAGGGTGCATCATTTCACTGCATAATCGAACTCCTTAGTGAACACATTCCAGCTTTCCCTCCTCAAGGGGTTTTCTTTTTCTCTTACAAAATAAATTTGGGGTGGACATAGAAGGGTATCAAATGTGACATAATCATGGCTGAGACCATCTCATCCCTTTTATCAAATAGCAATAGCACTTAGACTTATATACTGCTTTACAGTGCTTTATAGCCCTCTCTTAAGTGATTTACAGAGTCAGCACATTGCTCCCAACAATCTGGGTCCTCATTTTACCCACCTCCAAAGGATGGAAGGCTGAGTCATCCTTGAGCCTGGTGGAATTCAAACTGGCAAATTGCAGACAGCCAGCAGGCAGCAGAAGTAGCCTGCAGTACTGTGCTCTAACCACTGCACCACCAAGGCTCTATTCCATGAATGATGCACAGTAGTTGCAAAATAAAAGCATAATCCACAAACATCCTTGGCAGGTACAGACAGAAACAGACAGACACATGAATGTTTGGAATGGGTTTGGATTGACTGGCCACCATAGAAAGGAATGATTATTATCAAAGAAAATATGCAGGTCTTTCTCTTATACTGCAGCAAAAGCAGCTGGATCAAAAAACTGGTTAAAATAAAACCAAAGAAAATTGGTTTAAATTAGGGGCGTCAAACTCAATTTCATTGAGGGCCATATCAGGGCTGTGTTTGATCTTGGCGGGGAAGGGGAACATGGCCAGGGGTGTGGCCAGCTCGACATCATTCATATTGGCGTGCAGAGGTGGCCCAATCTCTCTGCCAGCGAAAATGGGCTCCCAAGTTCAGTTTTCAGCTACGACAGCCTCCTGCAACCCTCTGCCAGCTAAAACGGAGCTCGTGAGCTGGCAGAGGCACCACAGGTCAGTCCTTCACTGTTTCCAGGGTGGACCTGCAGACCAGATCTAAGCACCCCTCAGGCTGAATCCGGCCCCCGGGCCTTGTGTTTGACACCCCTGATTTAAATGGTACAATGAACACCATACACAAAGAGAATCTGTGATCTATACTGTGGCACAACACCTGCTTACCAACTCAAATGGTTATCCTGGAATGGATTGGACATTAACATCATTGATCCAACCACTTAAACACTAAAGTAGAACATGGCTATATTTCAACCTTCCATAGCAAATCCATCTATTTAATAAATGAAAAGAGAGAATGATCAAACCCTTCTAAAGCTGCCCTTTGCTGAATATATCCCTAACTGCCTATCTTTCAGCCAGCAAGAATTATTTCTGCTAGTTCCTGTCCCCATTAATTCTGCCACCCTTTGTAGTCTTTCTTGCTCTTCCTATACCTTCATGCTTGGCTTCAAATGTCACCCTTTCATGTCACTGCCTCTCTTACTGCTTATGCTTCTAAGATCTTTTGCTGGCTTAAACCTTTGTATAACTTTCCCTTAATGCCTCATTTTGTTCTATTTAACTCTTCAGAAGGTCCAAAAAGAAGACCATTTCCCCTTCATTTTATAAAGAAAATGGTGAATATTTTCTGAGAATTGAAAATTCAGAGACATCAAGGCCTTTATGATGTAATTCTAGCCAAGCTGGGCAGCATCTGTGTTAACTTCAGAGGCGAAACCTTTAGACGGATAGCAGCAGGAAAAAGGTTCCAATCCACATTATCCCTATGTAAAATCTGTAAACTTCATTGAGGGACACTACAGTATAGTCAAACACATGGGTGACCTGGATGCTTCAGATATCATGTAAGAGATATCTTCATTCCGTAGAGTCTGGTGGATTATCACTGTGTATGTATTAGCCCTAGAGGCCATGTTTGTCTTTGGATCTTCAGGGCTGCTACATTTAGTGCTATGAGAGAATGGGAGGGTGGTTGCATTGAGTTGGTGGAGATATATAGCCATAACAACATTCCTTCTCTGGAGTCAAGGACGTTCAGCCTGCACCTGGAGAGGTATGACTGGGGGAACATCTCCAGTTGGGATGGTGGATTGATTGGACCATGTGATGTACATGTGGGTGCAGGAGAAGGGACTTTGACTTTCCTTTAGGTGTGGAAAACCCGGGGGCTTTCAGATTCAGGTTTTCCCAGATGAGCCAATATGACATCTCTAATAAAATGGAACTTTGAGGAACTGCTGGCCTCGGAGTCTTCATTGGTTGGGGGGTATTACTTGGAACCCTGACAGTAGGTTAAATTTATCAGGAAGGAGACTATTCCAATCTACTTGCAAACAGGCCTTTGAAGTTCAACACCAGCACATGTATTCTTAAGCAGGTTATATTCAATAAAACAGGCATCAATCAAGTAAGTTTGATCCAACTGTTCTAATGAGCTGAATAGTCCACCTTTTCAAGCTCTGAAACTTCCCCAAATTGGTGTCATGATCTGCATGGCACAGTACGCAAAGTTTAAAACAGTTCTTAAGATGTTGGAAGGAACACAGTCCTGCCTTAATAGTGACCTACAGAATATCACACAAGCAATTCTTCCCAATTCTTCATTTTAGCTCCTCCTGTTCCTCTTAGCCATTTTTATAGAAAGGAACAGGCAGGAACAAAACTGGGGAAAGTCAAGTGCTTTTGATTCATGCACTATTCCTGCCCACCCCCACCCCCCCAACTAATTTGAAGACTGGATACCCTTTTGATTCTGCATTTCTTACCGAATTATCCATGCGTTAGACAAGTCTGGTTGCTTTTTGCTATGTGAGCTGTTCCAAAGAAGATAATGCCAAAAACAAAACAATCCCAAAACACCTGATCCCCAGAAAAGTCATATATTTAGCTCATATGTACAATTATTGAAGGGCTTAAAGTCATCTGCTCTTTCATTATCTGCCATCCTCTGCAAGACAAGAATTATGCAGGAAAGACGGGTTCGAATACCATGACAAGGAAAAGAAGCAATATTGCTCCATGGAGCCTCTTTCTGGGTTAGGCATCCTAGGAGAACTGAATCCATGCATCTCAAGGTGACAGACATCTCTGCTTTTGTTTCTCCCCATTAATAAAGTGGTGGTGCCTGTGGGCTTGTGAGAGTGACTCTGCCCCAGGGACTTGCAGACATTCAGTGCACATTTATTTAGGAACGTGATGTGCATCCTGTTTAGAAAAGGTCAGGGTGAATCCTCAAATAGCAACTGACATGTGATAATTCAGAAGTATTTTGTGCTCTGACTGATAAAATATTAAAACCTTCCAGACTGGATGGAAAATATTTCTCTCCCCACGTGTTTATTTGTTCCTTGTTATTACAAAACAGCAATAATAACGACAAGAAGAAGCTTGAAATATTTATGCCCAGCTGATTCTCTGGAGAGAGGGCTTCTACCTGACTGAGATGCCAAAAGGCTGCCTCTCCCTTCACCTTGGCAACTAGCATTGAGCCTTGCAAAATAATGAGAAAAGGGACAATGACTGAAGCAGAAAGGAGTAAGGCTCGTTCCATATGCTTCTCTCTGGTGAAAGTCACTCTATGGCAGTGATGGATAACCTTTCTGTCATCGTGTGCCAAAAGCATGTGCTTTCGCACCCATAATGCAATGCGTACGTGACCACCACCCCTGCATGCACTGCCCCCGCCCCGTTTTGGGTCTAGCAGGCCTCCCTGCAGCCTCCTGGGCCAAAGATGGGTCATTGGGGGGCACTGCACTCCCTAGCACCCCGTTTTGGATTTAGCAGGCCTCTGTGCACCCTTCTGGGACCAAAAACGGTGTGCGCCCCTGCAAATGCATGTGCGTGCACTGCACAGCTGGCCGACAGGAGGCATGCGCGCATGCACGGTGGAGCTGAGCTGGAGCGACACCTGATGTGCCCACAGAGAGGGCTCTGCCTCTGGTGTGGTACCCGCACCATAGGTTCGCATCACGGTTCTATGGTATCCTATTCCTGTTATTTACTTAGGGAACATCTTCCTTTCCGATTTCCCAAGAACTGACAAGGCCAGTGTTTTCCTTTTCACAGATACCATCAGTGCCAATCATCAGCAATTAAGTGTACAAACACTAAACCTGACATATGTAGGACAAGATGATCTGTGCAATGGTGTGTATACGAGGGCCCCAGAGAGATCATTCCACTCTCAGACTAAGAGTAACCAAGTGAACGATCTTCTGCAGCATTTAGTACTAAACCGAGGCTGTACTAAGTAGAATATATTGCAACGTACTTCGTTAAATTAGAACTTAGATGCCTAATAAGCAGAGTACTGGAATATGCTGGGCTTAGTCATTTTATTTATTTCTTATAGATTTCTTATATTCTATTTAATTTTTTTTCCAAGGCTGAGTCTGCAGACAGAGTGGGGCTATTCAATGTGTGAGCTTATATTAAAGAAAATGAATATTAATTTTAAAAGTTATTAATAATAATCAAAATTAAATTTATTATGCATTTAAAAATGCAACAGTAGTTGGCCACTCATTAAGTAGCTGCTATATCTGTGTTCCTGTTCTGAAGTACCGACCTCTTTCTAGATAACAACCAAAGCACTGTTTCAATCCTAGGATGTAGCCCTTTCCCCTTCCTTTGTTTCCTTGTGGGGTAAATCAGGCTGATAGAGTATCCCAAAGTCACTTATCTTCCATGGCTGAAGATGAACTTGAACCTGAGTTCAGATTCTTCAGATTCTGCTCCAACTCGTTGCCTCCACATCTGTCATAATTTTTGGACTATGAGACGCACCGGAGTTTAAGACGGACCAAGATTTTGAAGAGGTAAATTTATTTTTAAAAAATTAGCAAAAAAAATATATGCTCCAAAGCGACATTTATAAGATAACACATTTACAAAATAAGACAGAATGAATAGATCCAAATGAAATAACCAGAGTTACTTCCAACATGTAACAAAACATAAGATTTATGGAGTTTAGAAATAACAACAGAGACAAAAATAGTCAGAGTATAGTGGTTCCCAAGTGGCCTGGTTTTCTCCATGACACAGCAGCCTGAGTGCCTCTTGTAGTAACAGAGAGGTTACATGGTGTGATTGGTATTTAAAGAAAAGCATTCATTTGTCAGCATTCTCTTTTCTTGGAAAGCAGGCATCTTATGTCTGTAAACACAAAGACTCCTTTAAAACATATCATGCTACTGCTAATCTGCTGCCTAGGTTTTTAAATTACTGTTCACCTGGTGATACCCCACATAAATTTCATCTACATCCTCCCTGCCCTTCTTAGTGTGGGAAACCATAAATGAAGCATAGACCCAGTAGTAGAGCAGTGAAATGCCATCAGTGTGTTGCATTTGGGGAAATCATCAGTCTGATGATTGACAGAACAGTCCATGAACTATGGCACATTAGCAGACCAACAGAATTTGTCAAAGAAATTGACCAGAAAGTAGAATATGCTGAAATAGACTTTCTTTTTAAGAAACAGAAGATACTTTAAAGGACATTTGTAATCGGTTTTTTAAAAATGTATTTATTCCAGACCATTTCCACATTCTCCCTCTGGTCTCTGTTGTGGCAGCCTTGAACATAATAATTAATGTAGTGCTGGCTGATGTTGGTTTCAGAGGCAAAGTTAAATAGACCACACTTTACGGAATAAACAGACTGGCTGTTTTTCCTTAGACCTCTGTTAAGGGTCTCAGGAGTTCTGTGCCACTCCTCTTAACACCACCTCTTTAGCCTATTCTGTTTCTCATGCCAGTCTCAGGAATAATATGACTAACCTTGTCGAGATGTTAAACAAGGCGGGTGTATATTAGGTGGGAGGAAACTGAAAAGTACAGGCAGAAGATAGTTGCGATTCATATCTACATGATTGTCAAGAAAAGGGCATAAATATAGTTAGGAAGTCACCAAGAGTCCAGCTTATCTTGTAGTAGATTTTATATTTTATGTGCCTCTATCTTCTTAGTACTGCTGGAGAATTTAGCACACTCTGTTCTCAGATGGCTACCCATGGTGAAAACTTAAGGTGTTGTTTTGTTGTCTAGATACTCATGGCACCACTAGCTGTGTAACTGAAGACAGCCATGAGAAAATACTTGGGTTGTGCATTAAGAATTTGGAAGTCCAATTGAGAGAAATCAACCATGACACTGAAAACATCAACATGTTACTGATGTTCATCTTTTTAGCAGCCCAAGTATAGTAGAGATTGAATCTGCCTCTTAGACCATTAATAAGCACAAACTCTCATGGACTTTCTAGTCCTTGGCTCCCAATCTTTCTTAATAAATGTTTTCTAGTATAGTTCTAACTCTTGTCAGACTTTCCTATTCAGAGATGAGTTTCAGAGTTCAGGAAGCCACATTTGTGCAGTTCTTCATAAGCTCTGTAGAAGAGGACAGCTCTCTTAGGCAGGATACAATGTGCCTTCATAATTCTTCACACAAGGCATGCCTTGTTAAGACCTAAAATTTGTCTTTGTTGAACGGTCTCGAATATGACAGCAAATGTATGAATACTTCATGAACATATGAAGCATTTCCATGATGGGTGACGTGACATTTATTGAATGTATCAAATTGGTCTATTTGCCCAACTTATCAAATATCCCGCTTGGTGAAGCTGGAGCCCTTCTATTTGTGATCAGCACACTTCTAAGAGGAACTAAGTAACAACAATTTCATAATTTATTAGATGATCATGACTCCCAGTGACTCTGGGAGAATGATAGAATAACCACAAAATGTCTTTCTTTGCTCATCAGGATGTGCTTTGTTCATAATCAGAGAATTCCCCACTGTTCTTTAAAGACAATTATGTGGGAAGGGCAGGGGGAAAAAAGGATAGAAGTAATCTCTAAATATATAGTCCACATAGCATTCAATTTCTTTTTTTTTCGTAAAAAATTTTATTTTTCCATTTTCACAACATATAATTACATGTATACTATTACATAACCAACATCATTTTGTATTATTAAGTGTTTACATCAATTCATCTTACCATCAACTCCCAAAACACAATTGTTTAGCTCTTCTGCTCTCCATACACCATATTTATCCTTATACAACACTTTCTTCTCCCTCTCTCTCCTCCCCCTCCCTACCTCCTTTCTTCCCTCTGTCATCCTTTCCTACTCTACTTCCCCTTCCTCTCTCCTTCTCCTCTCCCCCCTCTCCACTCCTTCTTTCTCTCCTCCTCTTCCCCACTCCTTGCCCTCTCTCCTATTCCTTTCTCCTTCCCCTGCCTCCCCTCTTTTCTTCCTACTCTTATCATTTACTTGGTGTATTTCAGCTTCAGAACAAGGTCTGTTTTATGTTGATGGTATTTATAGTTTCTTTTCAATATACATATTTCATTTTAACATCCTTTCTTGGAAAAAAATAGAACAAAAAGTGTACATATATAGTCATTGTACTTTTAAGCCCCTCCCACCCCCAGTGTAATTTTGGTTGAGATGTAGACCTGGTTACAATTCCTAGCTATTCTCATCATTATCTTTATATAATTATACATCCTTATGTGCCCCCAACTTGTGATTCTATCTTAAAATCATAATAGTTTCCCATTGTAGATATATTCGATGTTCCCTCTCTATTTTTCTATAACTTGGATCAAATTATCCTTAAATTGTCTATAAATGACACAGCATGCTGTTCAATGTTTATCACGATTCCCTTAATCTATTATGTAAAGGAGAACAAGCAGTAAACATCTTGCTTTATTCATCATCTTAAAATTTAACCAATGTTTAGTTATCCTACTGTTGTCATTTTCAGTCAAATCGCAACTCAGTTTAATTATCATATGCAAAAGTGAAACAGAAACCTCTGCTTTACAACCTACCCATATCAGTTTCATGTTTATCCATATTCAATGTTTTTGGCCTTTTTTAGTTATAGTTCCATTATTATGTTCAACCAGTTATCAACGCCATTTTATTTTCATATTTAAAAATAAAACCTTTATCTTACTTTATATTTTCACCTATCTAGGTATCTGGTTTTTTTCCTAGTAAGTCTTTTCTCTGTTCCTGTCTTCCCCCTTTTCTTTGTTTTAACATCTCCACTCCCAACTGTTTTCCCCAAACCACCCTCACTCAAGTATTTTATATTTCTCTTTGTTGGGGTGTGTAGCCTCCTACTTCAATTTTCTTTATACCACTAACAACCTTCAAGAGCACTTTTATCTGCTCCCCCCCTTTTATTCGGCTAACTCCCCTCTTTACCATTTTCCCTACATCAATACCAAAAACTGATGGGGTTTGTTGGCTGTTTTTTATTTCCCTCCATTTCTCCCCCTTCATTGTCTTGTCCCCCTTCTTTGAATTCGTCCTCTTTGAATTCTTCTTTAGATTTCTTCTTCACCTGGTTCAGAATTCTATTTAAGCTTCATTATATTGATTTATGTATATTTTTTATAATTTCACGTAGTTCTTCTAATTCCCAGTTTTCCATGATGTCCAGTTTCAAAGTTATAGTTAGTTATACAATCCTTGTTTCAGAGTTCTAGTTCATCTTAGATTTATCTACTTCAATTGCTATGGAAAAAAGCAATGAGGGCCCACTTAGTCTTTTGTTCTTCCCTGATATCCAATTCCAAGATTGTAGTTGGTTATACAAATCTTATTTCAAAATTCTGGTCCATCTTAAGTTTAATTAATCCATTTACTCTGAAACCGAAAAAGAAGCTAACACCATCTTAGTCCTTGCAGCAAGCGAACAACGTAGAGAGAGGAGAGGAGAAAGAAACCTTCATGATTCCCAGGTCCAATACTTATTCTTTGCTTCAAACACTGCTCAAAATAAATCACTTATAATAAGTTTGTAGTCAGCCAAAAGTTTTTCTCTGTCTCTACTTTTTCAAATTCTGATTAGGGCAGTCGGTTAATTAGGATTTCTGCACGGTGAGGGTTGAGTTGTCTGTTATCAGTAAGAGAACGTGCTTTTTTCTTCTTACTTTTTCTTAGTTATATTGGCTAGAAGGGGTTCAAACAAAGCAAAAGTATTGGCTTCTGTTTAAGATCCATCTACTTTGAGGCCGAAAAAGAAGCTAACTCCATCTTAATCCTCCACAGGAAAAAGAGAAGAGAGTGGAGAAGAGGAAAAAAAAACCTCCGTAGTACCCAGGTCCGATATTTATTCTTTGCTTCTGCTCAACTGCTCAAAATAAATCACTTATAATAAGTTTGTAATCAGGCAAAAGGTTTTTTTCTCTGCCTCTATTTTCCAAATTCTGATTTATGGCAGTTGGTTTTAAATTGTCTGTTATCTGTATGAGGACGTACCTTTTTTTGTGTGGTTATATTAGCTTGAAGGAGTTCAAACAAAGTAAAAATATTGGCTTCTGTTGAGATCCAAAGCCAAATTTAACATTTATAATTGAGTAAATTTGTCACTTCTCTGCTTTCTATTGTTCAAAAGCGTTCCAAACAAAAAACTTCAAGAGGGGGGGTTATGTTACAACCCTCCACCTTTTTTTCTTCCTTTCTTTAGAAAAAAAAGTCCCGATCTGACCATCAGTATTATTTCTTTGCCTTTTCTAGATTTAATTTATAGATAAAATTCTCTTATCAGGCCTTCATCTCTCCCGGTCTCCGCCTGCTCAATTAGCTTGACAAAAAGACAGCCTCTTGTCAGCCATATTAATGACTGCCTCTCCAACTCCGATTCATAGGCAAATCTCCAACCCACGGGGGGGGGGATCAGTTGCTTCCCCCAGCTCTGATGAGATGCTGCCCTTCTTCGCTCCCCTTCAGGGTGGTTCTGCCTCTAAAAAAGGGTCGCCGGAGAAGGTTTGTCAGATAGGGTTCATGTGAAGCTCTTCAGAGCTCACATCCCCCACGTCTGTCCAGCTGAAGAACATCCTGTCCAGCATTCAATTTCTAACATCAAATGTTGCAGCAAACTGGTCACAAATGAGCACATACAGTTGCTGGCAAATCTCAACTCTTGAAGTTTAAATCTGTGCGATCAGCCTGCAAGGAATCCATTCAGCAAAAAACCTTCCAATACTGTAAATAACCTTCCTGCGAAATGCTGAGTTTGACAACAGTTTTCCTTTCTGTGATTTGCCAATTACCCTTAATCAGTTAATTAATCTTTCTCACATGGAACTCACTGGTTGCTGCCACAGATTGTGCATATTGTTCTGGGAAACAGATCAGCTCTTCATGGTTCAGCGTCTTTACATTTTTTGGGGCCAGCGATGCCCAGAATTCATGTCAAGGCAGTCCTTACCATAAACAACTGCAGTGCTAAATTTCAATTAGAAAGTTTCATGTGTGTGTGTCTGTCGGTGTGTGTGTGTGTGTGTGTGTGTGTGTGTGTGTGTGAGAGAGAGAGAGAGAGAGAGAGAGAGAGAGAGAAGAAAAGAGATGTGGGTTCCTACTGGTCTGGCCCAGTTTGGCTGAACCAGAAGTGGTATGCCGGCTTGGGTCGCAGAACTGGCAGTGACCCAGTCTGTATATGCCTCTGAACCAGTTCCCTGGTCACCGCTGTCACCATCTTTTTTTACAGTTCTGCGCATGTGCAGAACAATTTCCATTGAACTGTGCATGCGCATGCATGAGCAAACCGGCAGTAATGCTGGCCAGAACCCACCCATGGTGTGTATGGGTGTGGGTGTGGGTGTTGCATTGCTTAAAAGTCACCAATGAGTATTCCACCAACAAGAGCAACGCAACCTTTTTACAGCAACTTCCTTCTTTTATAACAACTTCCCACAAATTGAAGCGAAAGAACAGATGCTAAAAGTGTGTCAGAGCTTCTACCACATCACCACTGCTATCAATTGGTAACTTATAAATAAAAGGCATTACTTTTCATTCAATCCTTGTTTATTTCTATCCAGTTTTCAAGGTCATTATTCTGGTATTGTAAAGCTAAAGTCAATCTTTCCCTACTGATTACAAAAAAATACAAATACCATATACCATACAATCAGATGAGAAAATCCAAAACAAGGATAATATTTCTCCAAAATTTCAGGGATGAAATCTTTGGCTGAATCCAAGGTTACATTACTTAACTCTAAAGGGAAAATAAAAATTAAATGCTTAGCCTTCTGGCTTCAATCATTTATCCGACTATTGGAGAAGAATTACTACTCAACAGAGTTAGGGAAAAAAAACATCGACGACACCTCAAAACAGTTCTATAAGATTGCTTACAGGATTGTATCAAACTATATTTCTCAGATTCCCTTGAGGACAGTCCAGAGAGCAATTTCATTTTCCAATCATTTTGTTCTGCATCGTACTGGACGCTTCACCCAGATGTTGTTGGTAAAATTCATGCGGAGAAATCCTTTGAACCTGCACCTTCATTATGGAAGCTCTCCTTTCCTAAATGGAGACACCAGCTCATTTCCACCCAAGCATAGCTTGCGAGTCTGCATTTAATGTATTCTGAACAAAGTTTGATAGAAGGATTTTCATGCTTAGCTGAGTGGGTGGATAAAGAAATAGGAATCCATCGCAAGAAATGCTGAGGTAGGAAACGCCTGCAGTGGGTTCAAACGAATAGCAGCACATACTGCCTCTCACACACAGGGACTCATTTTTTAATTTAACAAGGATAATATCATTTAATTTTACATATTGCTTGTGTGCTTTTTATAGTGGTGGTTCATATGAGTTTCTATCTCAGCAGCTCTCTTGCTGCAGAGGTTAGGATAAAAACGACTGAAGAAGTAATGAAAGGATAAGAGAAGCATGATCTGATATTTCCTCCGTAGCTGTCAAAATTCTCTGGATTGTTGCTGAATAGAGAGACCAAAGACCAAAAAGTATAAGGAAGGAAAGATAGAAATTAGCCATGGACTTCTCAGTTGAGACTTCTATCCACAAGGAGAAGCAAAGAGAGGTGAAAAGAGCAAGTATTGTATCTTGTATGCATTGGATATTCTTAACCTGCCCTCGGACAGAAACCTTCCTACCTGATAGGGAATAATAAAGATAAAGATTTATCCTGTCCAGTCATGTTTGACTCTAGGGGCAGTGCTCATCTCCATTTCTTAGCCGAAGGAGCCAGTGTTGTCCAAAGATGTTGGTCATGTGGCCAGCATGACTATACACAAAAGTCATGGAACTCTGTTACCTTCCTACCAAAGTAGTACCTATTTATCTATTCACATTTCCCTGCTTTCAAACTGCTAGGTTGGCAGGATCTGCGGCAAATAATGGAAGCTCATCCCATTGCATGGTGCTTGGGTCTCAAACCTGGGCTGTCAGCTTTTCAGCTGACAAACTTAGTCTCTTTAACCCCTAAGCCATCATACCCCTAACATATTTGGGAAGGTGACTAGGGTCTGAATTCACTTTTTCTTTCTAAAAAAAAAGCAGCTCTCTTATGTAATTTCATTTATACAATGGTATAGGTACTAAAAAAGAAAAAAAAAATGGACTGCAGCTTATGACTTCACCCAGGATCAGTATAGGAAAGTGTACTTATCCATGAAATAATTTCTGACTGTTGGCTAAATCCAGATAATTATAAATGTAAGATTTTCATTCATTGACCAAAGCAATAGCCTCTTGACCCTATCCTGAGCATTCCAAGTGAAGGATGGCAGGAGAGCAAGGAAATGGCTTCTTATTAACATCTAAAAGGATGCCAAATTGTTTACTCTCTCTCTCTCTAAATATTTTCTTTATAATGTCCTCTGAACATGCACTGAAATCAACATCTCTGGCAAGCATGAAGTCAGTAACTAATTTAGTTGGACTGCATTGCTTGATTTTATCTGAATTTTGTACATATGAATGTTACTTTCCATTGTTTTTCCTATATTTCAGTTTTTTCCAATAAACTCCTTTCTAATATCTAAAGAGTTGGCTTTTTTGATTTAATAATGGCATTTTTCAATAAAACCTTCCCCATGGGCAACATTGCACAGTTCCACAGCAACCCCGGCACAAAAGGTAGTTAAATTGTATATTTCTGGCTTTGAGCAAGGAAGATTTAAAGCACCTTTTTTTTTAAAGTTTTCCCAAGGCTGGGCTGAAGAGAGAAAAGCTTGGTAAAAGGGCTAAGAGGTCCCCTGCTGGACAGCCAAAGGTGTGCCAGAAGATTTAGCTTGACGTGTGTGTGTGTGTGTGTGTGTGTGTGTGTGTGTGTGTGTGTATCTGGGGAATGTTCAAGATTTTTTCCCACCTTGGCTAGAATCAGAATCCCCAGAAACTGATCCTATAATAAATTAGTAACAATTCTTTGTGAATGTGGCATCAGTATGTTTTATTAATTTATATTAGCAAAAGTATGGATATTAATGGGCCTGTTGAATGAACTAAAAGTATAGATCTGGATGCAGAGAACCTTAATAATTTGATTGCCAGTCACTGATCTTTTGTACAGTACAGCCAGGAAACCAAGAAAAATGTCCACAATTTAACTCATGCAGGCAAGTATTGTGAACTGACCAGAGAGAGAGTTCTAGCTGGGAAATGATCACTTACATTTAACACAGATTGCAGAGCTGAGTGGTATGTTAATAACGGTTGTCTCTTTTTTTATTTCTTTGTAAAATGGTTTTCTCCACCACATATTGCTAATTGTGTCAATGAAAAAAGAAACATATCATATAGCTCTGAAAATCAGCATAGTATCAGATTCTTCTGACTGTATAACATTGATAACTTCCTACATGTGTTAAAAATGAAGTAGAGCTGTATAACTTCAATGTTTGCATAGCGGTTGTGAAAGAGAGAAGGCCGATGCCCCACCACCAGTAGTTGAGGGGACAGTAGGATTCCAGTTTGAACATATTGCTCCCAGCGGCTCTGCCTTTGATCACAAATCAACATACTGGCCACAATTCACACTGCAAAATTCTTCTTTTATCCATCCCTTGTATTTCCATCTCCAGCTGCATTGCTCAGTATATCACACTTAACTTCCATCTAATTTAAATATGATTGGTTGCAGGAAGAAATACAGAAGAAGAAGTTTGAATAGTGAACATCCTGGATTTGCTTTTCGTTTCAAACTTCTACTAATTTAGCACTCGGTCATAGAAATATTGCTATGAAAAAGATGGTGACTGTTTCAAGCCTGTTGGATAAGATGGTGATAGGTGATTGTAAAAGGCTTTCACTCAGCAATGATTAATGGGCCAAGGAGGAATGTTAAAAGATAAAAGAGATTGAGCCTTTACTACTCCAACCATGGAGGTTCAAAGAGTAACTTTGTGCCAATAAGTGTCTCTTAATGCAATTTACTTTAATGGGGATATTGATATTAGCATAAAATGAAGAGATAACCCAAGTAAGCAACCTTGGATTCCTAGGATGAGGCAACCACAACTACTCAATGTGTTGCTACTCAATGTTTATTCTATATTAATCGCTCTTGGCAACTCCTGCAGAAGTCCATGTAATTTTCTTTGGAGTGGCCTGCCATTGCATTCATTCTGGGGCTGAGAGAGAGAGAATGAATGTCCAAATTCAACTAGCTGGCTTCCTGCTTAAGACAGGAATAGCATTTATAGTCTATTTTCTACCCCATTGCCTTTAACTACTATATCAAACTGGCTCTCTTAAATATACATCTTTCCAGTTTTTGTAGGATTCTGGCTCTCATCAGCTTTAATCCAACATAGTTATGAATGGTAAAACCTTCTGAGAAGTATCATTCAACAATCTGGATGTTCCCACAAAGTATACATGATGGTTGAGCATAGGTTGGCCTGATTCAGTATAATAATAAGACCCATTCTCTATTCATATGTGGGTACAGTGGAAGGAATTTGGATGCTGCAGAAGATGCATATTAATAAGGCCAAAAGTGTTAGGTTCTTAAGGAACTTTTCTAAAGGCAGAAGTCTGATTGGAAACGATCACATTTAGCAAGTTGTTCAGACTTCTTAAAAATGTCTTAGAAACATAAGAAATGTACAGAAGTAGAGAAAAATTCACAGCCATCTGTGATCTCCCAGAAATAATTCCATCTTATCCTTCTCTCTGTGTGAAATTAGAGTATAGGATGGCAGTGAAATATCCAGATTTCCAGATTTGAATTTATTTTGGTAGGACAAAATCTAGACAAATTACAATATGTTGTGAAAGGATGGCTCATAGGCAAGTAAATAAAGGCAAATGACATTAACGTGCAGTATAAATATACAGTGCCCAATACAACAATCCTCCTTCCTTCAATTTCCTGTTGATGGCATTTAAAATGCCTATGAATCTCCACAAAAATATCTTGGCATCATAATCAGCTTAGTATACATCTGTGGGGGAAGCAAATTTGGTACAGTATCTCATAGAAAAGGGTGGAAAATGAACCTGGCAGTATTGCGATGCTTATTATTGGTACCATCACATTGGGATATTATGAATAAAGTTCTGGTTGGTCCATTTCAGAAAAGAAACCAGTCAGATTGTTTAGTCCACCTACATCAGAATTATCTAGCTTGCTGTTCTGACCGATGCTTCCCAAGAGCATGAAACAAACTCCTTGTCCCGACAAAAAACCCTTTTATTAATTTACTGTGAATTCTGCTCATTCACATCCAGCAAAGTCTTTCAAGGGAGGATTTACAGTCACAGACCTTATCTGGCTTGGAGAGCTGCCAGGCCGATATCTGCAAAACTTGGCAAGGAGTATCAGAGAGTCACAAACCAATTAAGTGAACTAATTGCCTCCTGCAAACCCCACTCCCCTTTCGCTCCTCTTTTATTTCCTCTGGAAGGGCCATTCATCGTCCACCTGTGGCCTTACTCCCAAGTCGACCCCTGTTCTTTAGCTGTTCCCTTCGTCTGGCAAACTCTGAGCATGCGCACACTGGGAACAGGCCCCAGCTGTTTGTCTGCCTCACTGATGTCTGACTCTGAAGGCAGCTGATAACTGGCACAGAGCCCTCGTCAGAGCCTTCCACAGACTCCATGACTGGTCCATGTTCCTCTCCAACCTCCTCACTGTCCAAATCTGCTGCCAGCTCTGCTTCCAGGCCACAACATTTGCGGTGCGTGGTGCTCTAGAGATTCAGACAGA
This sequence comes from Thamnophis sirtalis, assembly GCF_051295495.1. Lineage (NCBI taxonomy): Eukaryota > Metazoa > Chordata > Lepidosauria > Squamata > Natricidae > Thamnophis > Thamnophis sirtalis. The sequence goes on along the minus strand of NW_028261383.1, from coordinate 75,954,547 downwards.
AGTCCTTCACAACCATAATTAGAACTCTGAAATATAATTTTCTACATGCAAACAAATACTCTACCACTGAGACACATCACTTTATCATCAAAAGAATGAACCAATCCAAGCAAGTGCTTCCTGAAAAGGTAATAAAATTGACTTGGTAGATCTGAAACATTTTTGCCAGACAAAAAAAAAAAGGCAGAAACACTAAGAAAAATATTCCAAAGATTTACCAAATTATGGCTGGGTATGGCAAAAGTGGATAGACAAAGGATTTTTTTCCTTTTCAGGGCATGAGGTTATACAGTCATCCATTGAAATTTATTGTCGGATTTGGGGCAAACAAAAGAAAGCCCTGTTTATAATAAACTCCATAATTAGTTTATTTCATTTGCTTTGTGACCATGTCCAGGTGGCCACTGGTTTGGTTGTAGAAGGAAAACTATCAATAATTAGTCATAATATGTTCCATGCATTGTTTTCTTTAAAAATTCTCACTTTTCTGGCATATTTTTTCTTCAGAAGTCTTCACCGATTTCAGTTCATGCAACTCTTGATAACAGATAATCCTGCAGACAAAATCAGCACTTGTCAAAGCTGGTCTCTGCTAGCAACATCTTCCATTTATGAGGTGGGGAAACAGTGTGAAAGAGGTTGAGGTAGGAACAGCAGCATTAGTTGCAAAATACATTGTGATATAATGATGGGAGCTCTGGTCTAATGCATCTGGGAATTGCTGATTTAAAGATATTCATTTTTTTAAAAAAAATGGAAACAAAACAGAAAGATGTTTTGCTGAATGAATTGTTTCACCATAGCACATAATTAGTGGCTGATTAAAGTGGTTGTTAACATAAGGAAAGGGAGAAAACATGTCAGACCTGAACACAAACTATCCCTAGAAAAAGAGCAAGTCAACAGAATCAGTGGCTTTTCCACACCACCAGCTTAATCTGCCACTTAGTGAATTAAATTCATTCCAAATCATAGTCTTATCCCCTATTGGGATGTAATTATATTAAGTAAATTATTCCACTCCACTCCCCCACAATTAATTTGGGGCAACTCAAGGTCTCCCAGCACAATCTAGGGAGTGCTGTTAGCCTTCTTTATAAAATGTCTGTCCATGCTATATCACTTTTCTAAAGTAAAGACAAGTTCATTGTGGGGATTTCTTGTCTGAAGTCTAGATTTCAGCATATGACCTGGGAGCCCAAACAACAAAAGAAGACAGAAGGCCTGAAGCATTTCATGAAATTAAATGGCAGAAATATTCACACCATAAAGTAATCTTAAAAAGAAAGTTCTCTCTGAATAATTGAGTGGAGCCTGAATTTGTTAGGTTCACATTTGCTGCATGGGAAGATTGTCCCAAGGCACCAGATTTTGGTTGGATAGGGTGGTGTTTTGTTTTGTTTTTGCATGTCATCGCCAATGTTTTCTATATTTCTCTCCTGTTTACTTTCTCCATACGTTCTAAAATATATGACCATGAAAGCAATGCACAGACAGGTTTGCCTTCACAGCTTCAGATTAACAACACCCACCTGTCTGAGGTCTGTGAAGAAGTGTTTTAGTCTAACCATGAGCTACTCCCTGAGTCAGTCTAGAAAACGAACCTTTGGTTTAATATCTATATTGTGATCCATCCTCAGAATCACTAAACAGGCACATTGATCCTCCTCCCCCAGTTGCTTCTAAGAATTAATCTGATCCTGACTCCCAGCACAGAGAATCAGTTGCACGGAAGATGGGAGCCCCTCACTGTTATCTATCGCTATAGTTTCCCAGGCAAGAAAAACTGTTTCAGGAGACTGCGTGCCCACTGTATCTAGCACCCTTCTCTATTGTCCTGGGCGCTAGAATTCAGCACCACGTTGTTGGACAGCTCCCGCGGGGGACTATTTTGTACTCCGACACGCTGCGTGGGGAGTTTGATTGCAGCACCCTGGTTTCGGACAGCTCCCCGCAGAGGTAATAAATGCGTGGCAAGCTGCTTTGACATCCGCGTCGTCGTCAGAGTTTCAAATGTGAATCAAATAGGCGAGCATCGCAGCGAGCGAGGGACCTGCCTGCACGCTAAGCAAATCAAGAGCTTTCAGCACCCGAGCTGTGGGCAGCTACTTATGTAAGAGGAAAGGATCCGGAGGACGCGTGGCACCTCCAGCATTTGACAGAGGCAAGCATCTTTACAGCATGAAGCGGGCATCCGATCCTTGAGGGGCGGGGAGGAAGAGAAAAAGAGTTGGTTTGGTTTGCTTGCCCCGGGAAACCTCGAAAGCCACCTGGAAAGAAGCTGACTAGCTTCTGCTGCTCATCCCTCACCTAACAGGTGTCTCTTTTACCAGGTAAGCCTTGTTATTCAGGTGCATTGACCATGAGTAGAATTGGAGCCTGACTACCTCTTTAAATATTTTTACATACATTGTGATGTGTGCCTGTGTGGTGTTTTTTTTTTTTTTTTTAAGAAACAGAGGGATGTTGTGTGAATTTTTCTTTGCTCTTATTTCATGCCATCCAACTGATCTTTCTCTTTCCGGTCTCCCCTTTCATCCCATTCACTGCAACGGGATGTAGAAGGTTGAGGTAGCCCTCTGTTGTTTCCCAACCCTACAGATATCCTTGCCATCACATTCTATTATTCCCCCCAAATTTAGACAATTGGACAGGAGATAGGATCTCTGCAAGCCAGCCATGATCACTTCTGGTAACTGGTTGTCTTTCAAAGTTTAATTTGGGAGTCATATCAGCCCACTTCAGAATTCATGATAGGAGCTTGGTCCAGGATCCAGGAACTAATTTGAGGTCTCACAATCAAAACAAATAAAAAGTTTTGTAATAGGAGTTATTATTAAAAGTATTAATATTTACAGAACACTAGAGACTAATGAGACTTTCTGGGATTCCACTGGATATCCACTGAGACACTAGAGGGCACGGATGATGGGGGGGGGGAGGATATTGGGGGGGGGGAATGAAAAGGTTAGCTTTAACAAATGTATATGTTTAAAAAATGTATAGAAATGAAGCATCCTAAATAGGAAAATAATATCAAAATAGAGGATAATATATACCTCCACTGAGACAATTGTATCATACCTGAAGTTTTTATTTCTTCATTTTAACTTATAAGTGTATTTACTTCCTTAATTATTTAACCCTTTTGCTTATTACTGGTTTATATTTGTAGCGATTTCATAGATCATCCACGGGGGCAGGCGGGAAGAAATTGAAAATTGTCTGCTTTCTCTATTTTTAGTTACTTTTTCTTTATCTGCAATCTTTTTTTAAAAAAAAGCTTATAAGAATTCCAACTAGGGGGGAAAATACATGATGGAATGAGGATATTCTCCCTCCCTCCCTTTTCACATAGGTTCCCAGCAGGGATATGCTTTATAATCTAGAGCCAGAGGCAAAGCTAAGAAGAGAGTGCTAGAGCATTTAACAAACTCCGAGGGGAGAGAATGTACAATGATTGTTTCTTTCAAAAGAAATCACAAGAGGAAGCTCATATTATATCATATATTAAAGAACCTTGTTTATCATTCAATGGGTAAAAAGCTCAAAATGCCTTTGCAAAAAGTTTGTTCCGCTTACAAATGTGAAGAGACATTTATTATTCCTCTGCTCCTCTCCCGACATGACACAAAGGAAAAGATGAGAAAGTCAACTCAGCATGCCAATTTTCCCACTGGTGTCTTTCAAATGTTTTGTTTGACCAGCCATCTACTCTAAAAAGCCTTCTGAATGAATTGCTGAATTTAAAATCACCCTGGACTATCATCCATCAGGTGCCACTGTCAAGTCATCCCCCCCACTCAGAAACCTGCCCTCCCAGAATATCTTTTTGTAGTGTGTGTGTGTGTGTGTGTGTGTGTGTGTGTGTGTTGGTGTCAATTAAATCAGGAGTAAGAGTAGCTTGATTCTGACCCCGAGCAGATCTTGATACATTTTAGGATGCGTATATTTCTTAAAAGACCTGCTGGACAGTACAAAGCAGAATTTCAGATTGTAGTGATGTGGCAGTTTGCATCTGATTTTTACTCTGATGTACAAAGAAGCCTACCTATTGCATTTATGACAGATGTTTTGGCAGAGCTATTTGCCCAAGAAAGCAAAGGGAAAGCTCCCCTTGGCCTTAAGAGGATGGCATCATCAGGTGAATTATTAGATTCCTATAAAGTTAAACACATATGCAAATGTTTCCCTGATCCCTAGTGTAAGGTACTCATAGACCAGACTTCATTTCAACTCCAATTATAAGTATAAAACTCACTTGAGGAAAAAAATGAAGCAAATATCTCCTTCATAGTCTAACCTACACTAGAAAGATGATACTGAAGATAAAGTGGGATAAACTCATAGATAGACTATGCTGATTATTATAAAAGATGAGTGGAACAATGTTTAATAAAGATTTAAGCTGTCTTAATTTTTGGGTTAGATTGATATCTTGCCTTTCCTCTAGAAAAATCAAAGTAATATATATTATATAGAACTCCCTCCTCCAATTTTTATTATAAGAAAATATCCATGGGAAAGATGTGTTGGAGGGATGGTGGTTGATTCAGTCACCCAATGAGTTCCCATGACTGAAGGTTGACGTTGGTCTCTATTTTTGAAGTCCAATAATTCTAACACCACATCCAGTGAGGAAGAGTATGTCACCAAATCCTTCAAAACAGGTTTTCTGGAGCCAATTTCTGGGTATATGGAGGAAATTAATGGGAAAATATGAAAATAATCTCTAATTTTTTTTAAACACTCAAAATACGGTATGTGTAGTTCTTTTCAACTTAATTCTGGAACCGACCAATGAAAGTAATTGCTTCAGTTAATCTACTACTGTTGGTGCTCAATTTATCACCACATTTGAGCCCAACATTTCTGTTGCTAAAAAGGGAGTTGTTCTGTAAATTTTGCTCCATTTTATGATCTTTTTAGCCACAGTTGTTAAGTGAATCAGGGTTAAGTCATTATGCAAATCTGGCTTACCCCATTGACTTTGCTTGTTGGAAGCTGACTGGGGAAGACCACACAGCTTCAGAATAGGGAAACTGTCATAAAGATATGCCAGTTGCCAAGTGCCCGAATTTTGATCAAATGACCATGAGAATGCAGCAAAAGTCATAAGTGTGGAAACTAGTCATTCAAACTTCAGTATTTAGTACTTCAAATAGTTACTAAACAAATGGTCATAACTTGAGGACTATTGTATTTAGAATCTAGTGAGCAATAATATGATTCTAATATTTGTGTTCAGAAACTTGGCAAAATCAAACCTTATTACCCATTTGTGGATGGAACACTGATTTTAAGATCCTTCAAAAGAAGTCAAATATTCAAAATGGTAGATTATGAAAAATATAGAGGAGGACCGTACAAGGTAACTAAGCCCTTATATAAATTAATGGACTTTTTTGCTCTTAGTTCTGCCCAGAAATGACTGCATGTCTTCCCAAATAATGGAGTAATAAAACAGAAAAAACATTCCTATGCAGTAATGAGGGGAGGATAGCAGTAGCTGCCAATCCACATGGTTAGCTATGCTGTGAAGCCAAATGCTACATTAAATGGAACTTTGATCTAATCAAATAGGACTTTTCTTATATTGCCACTACCAAACACTGTGAATGGTTTTGAAACAAGAACAACAAGAAGTAATAGAAAGAAAAGGAATAGAAGCACTAACAAAGACAGTAGATTAAAATAGCCAGGACTGAAGATATTTCTAAACAGTCTGCTGAAGTTTCCAAATGACTGGTAACATTTTCTCCTCCTAGACATTTTATTGATAAGGATTGGACCGAACTAGTTTTTATCAAAAAATATATTGCTGAGCTAAATCCTCTCTTCTGCATCAGCATCCAGAAGTTTGATCTTTGGGTCTTGGAGAGAGAGAAAAAAATAGAGAGAGAAAAGCATTGGTTTCAACCTCAGTGCTAACTAATTCTCTTTAGATGGGCCAAACGACATGATCCATTACCACATAGGTAATAAAATGCATGAAACTGCTTTTGTTTAGTACAGGAGATCTGAAACAAGTGCAAATTATAGGAGCGAAGAAAGTTAACCTTCTCCTCTTGGTTCCACTTTTCCTCCAAGGGGGTGTTCTAGATACATCAACAATTGGTGAAGCTCCAACCTGCCTTGGACACCATATGCTTTAGGCATCCTAGTAGGAGTGAAGACGCAATAGGAAATTGGCAGTCAGGGAAGGGTAGCACTCCCCACCCACTCCTTTTTTTTCTTTAGAAGAAGCAGCTGTAAGAATTTTGCATAAGATATGTAGCTTGGCTTTATAGGTATTGCCCAAACAAAGTCTTAGACTCTGTTCTGGCCTTCATCCAAACTGTGGCTCTTTCCTTTCAATGGTAGTATTTAATTAGCTGAAGTAATGATTTTGGTGAGAAAATAATTCTAGAAGGATCATATAAGTGCAGGGTTGGCTGATTGAGTTGGGGATCAAAACAACATGAGTTCCTTGTGGGAAATTAATATCTGAGCTTTTTTTTGTAAGGGGGCATTTCTAATTGTTATATTGTTTTGCTTGCACTCTCGCCCACAGTTCGGCGGAGACTCTGGTTGCCGCCTGGCACTCGGCGGCGTCGGAGTCTCTTGATCGGATTGCGCCACTACGGCCCCTCCGGGTCAGTGGATCCCGGAGGCCCCCTTGGTTTACCGAGGAGCTCCGGGAGAAGAAACGCCGGAGGAGATGCCTAGAGCACCAGTGGAGGTCCGATAAGTCCGAGGCGAACCGAGCACTTCTAACCACCTGCACCAAGGACTACGTTCGAGCATTAAGAACTGCCAAAAGATCATACATTTCTGCCTTGGTTGCGTCCGCCGAGTCACGCCCAGCCGCCCTGTTTAGGATAACCCGCTCCCTCCTTAACAGGAGGGATGCGGGAGACCCCTTGCAGGGTAGGGCTGAGGACTATGCTCAATTCTTGGCGGACAAAATAGCTCGGTTTCGGTCGGACTTGGACTCCACCGCAGTAGATCCAGCCGAGACACAGGAGGACCGCTTGGCAAATCATCTCTGGGTTGAGTTCCAGGATGTTGCCTCTGGGGATGTGGACAAGGCCATTCGAGCTGTAAGTGCCTCCACCTGTATTCTGGACCCGTGTCCCTCCTGGCTGGTTGCCAACAGCAGGGAGGTGACACATGGCTGGATCCAGGCGGTCGTGACCGCCTCCCTTCGGGAGGGGCACTTCCCCGCCGTACTTAAAACGGCGGTGGTGAGACCCCTCCTGAAGAAACCATCCTTGGATCCAGCCATTTTAAACAACTTTCGTCCTGTCTCCAACCTCCCCTTTATCGGGAAGGTTGTTGAGAAGGTGGTGGCCTTCCAGCTTCAACGGGCCTTGGAGGAAGCTAGTTATCTTGACCCCTTCCAGTCCGGCTTCAGACCTGGTTACAGCACAGAAACCGCTTTGGTCGCATTGACCGATGATCTCTGGAGGGCCAGAGATGGAGGCTATGCATCCATCCTGGTTCTCCTTGACCTCTCAGCGGCTTTCGATACCATCGACCATGGTATCCTTCTGCGACGACTGCGGGAGGTGGGAGTGGGAGGCACTGTTTTACGGTGGTTCTCCTCCTACCTCTCGGACAGGTCGCAGTCGGTGTTGGTCGGGGGGCAGAGATCGTCCCTGAGGCCCCTAACATGTGGGGTGCCACAGGGTTCGGTCTTATCCCCCCTACTATTTAACATTTACATGAAACCGCTGGGCGAGATCATTCGGAGGCACGGGATAAAATACCACCAATATGCGGACGATACGCAACTGTATCTGTCCGCCCCGTGCCAACTCAATGAAGCGGTGGACGTGATGAACCAGGGTCTAGAGGCCGTTAGGAACTGGATGAGCGCTAACAAACTGGTACTCAACCCGGACAAGACCGAGTGGCTGTTGTGCTTCCCTCCCAATAATTTGGCGAATGTACCAACACTTAGGCTGGGGGGTCAAATTTTACACCCCTCAGATAGGGTCCGCAACTTAGGAGTCCTCCTGGACCCACAGCTGACTTTTGACCACCAGCTGTCAGCTGTGACCAGGGGGGCATTTGCCCAGGTTCGCCTGGTCCGCCAGTTGCGGCCCTACCTAGACCGGGAGGCTCTCACAACAGTCACTCGAGCCCTTGTGATCTCTAGGCTGGAATACTGCAATGGGCTCTACATGGGGTTGCCCTTGAAGTGCATCCGGCGACTACAGTTAGTCCAGAATGCAGCCGCGCGAGTGATAGTGGGCGCACCGCGGTTCGCCCACGTTACACCTGTCCTCCGCGAGCTGCACTGGCTACCTGTTGGTCTCCGGGTGCGCTTCAGGGTACTGATGACCACCTTTAAAGCACTCCATGGTAGTGGATCTGGGTACTTGAGAGACCGCCTCCTGCCGATTACCTCCCTTCGACCAATTCGATCGCACAGACTGGGCCTCCTCCGAACCCCATCTGCCAGTCAATGCCGACTGGCGACTACACGGAGGAGAGCCTTTTCTGTTGCAGCTCCGACCCTGTGGAACGATCTCCCCGCTGAGATCCGTACCCTCACCACCGTCCAGACCTTCCGCGCAGCCCTCAAGATCTGGCTCTCCCAGCAGGCCTGGGGATAGGTTCCTAATTCACCCGCCCGAGTGTTTGATTGTTGAACGAAAGTTGCGTTTTACTATTTTTTTCTTTGTTCACATTTTGTTTTGTTTTTGATGTTGCACTTCCCTCCCTTGTGATTGTGAGCCGCCCTGAGTCCCCTCAGGGAAAAGGGCGGCCTATAAATTTTAATAAATTCAATTCAATTCAATTCACTCTGAAATAGGTGGAATCAATTTCAAAGATCTCCAAAGATCCATGAATGATATGCAAATGGAAATGTATTTTATCACACTTAATAAAATCATTACGCTTCTGTGATTTATTTTATGATAAAGGGTTTTGCATTGTCTGAGTTCTGCTTTACTAATGGTGTGTGTGTGTATGGATGTATACAGTTTATGGTCAACTATCAGCTGACAGTTGCATATTACATATAATGAAAAGGGCAATTAAAAAGAAGGCACAATAAAAAATAATATTACAGAGAAAGGGGGAAAACAATAGTGATATAACAGAGTTTTGCAATCCTTGTAGAGATTTCTAGAGATGAAACAAGTAAAAGGAGAATATTTTTCTCCACCAAGCATTATTAAATATCTGCGCCAGGCTGCTGAAATGGGCAACACAGAAATATGTGCAACTCTATTTTCTCTTAAAGGCAGAAATCTGGACTGAGATATGTACATGTGTACATACAGTATATGCACACATAACATTTCAAATATGCATGTAAATTAAGTGGAACTTAAAGCAGTATAATTCAGCCTAATTTAAAATTTGAATTTGAGATTTTCCCATTGTACAGAGGTGTCAACCCAGGACATTAAAAAAATGGACCTCCAAGAATTTATCCATTTCTATTTTACGTTCCCGCTATTTCCACATCTGACAGAATATACCTTTTGGTGCATTTCTTTTATATGTTAATATGTTACTGGGTGAAGCTTTTGATCAAGAAATTTTGATCATGTCCTATTCAGCCATAAAGAACAGTGTATGGATCTTGGCTCCAATTTTCTTCCATGGTTACATAATCACAAAGTGAGATAATTCCATGTATTCAAAGAGAGAATTTCAAGCATTCCTTGGAGCAAGCTGAAGATATGATAGGAGATTTCAAATAAAATGAAAGAATCATGAAAGTACCAGTATCAGTGGAAACAACATTATTTATCTATATTTCAGTATTCTGCTTTGTTCAAAAGACTGAATGGAAACTCAAACAGCTGCATATTATCAGATTACTTGGAAGATCTATCTGATCTAAACTGCAGAAATCCAGAGGACCCTGAGAAATCTATAAAGAGAGCTCATGGCTGCCATCTACTGGGCTTTTGGATTTTTGCAGCCTTGTTCTCGTAATCCTACTACTTGGTTACCCAATACAACCTTGTCTACGCTAGCTACATCACCATCAATTGTCTGATCTTTTTAAAATTAAAAATATAATCATTTAATAGCAATAGCAATAGCAATAGCAGTTAGACTTATATACTGCTTCATAGGGCTTTCAGCCCTCTCTAAGCGGTTTACAGAGTCAGCATATCACCCCCACAGTCTGGGTCCTCATTTCACCCACCTCAGAAGGATGGAAGGCTGAGTCAACCTTGAGCCGGTGAGATTAGAACCGCTGAACTGCAGATAACAGTCAGCTGAAGTGGCCTGCAGTACTGCACCCTAACCACTGCGCCACCTCGGCTAATCAGGGATCTTTTACGTGTCAAGGATGATTTGCTTCTGTATTGAGTTTTACCTTTGATCATGCTTTTTCGATTCCCTGAACAAGTGTTGATTTCTTTTTGCTTTCTTTTCTTTTAGCTTTCTGATGTTGACATAAATGTTTGGACTAGTTGGGAAAAGTTTGAAGCATGTATGCATGTGTGGGTGTTCTCTGAGAACTTGCCTTTCAGGAGGATGTGTTGCCGCCTAATTTTTGTTGTAGTCAAAGATTTACCGTGTGTGTGTGTGTATGTGTTTCTGTCTGTCTGTCTGTCTGTCTGTCTGTCTGTCTGTCTGTCTGTCTGTCTGTCTGTCTATCTATCTATCTATCTATCTATCTACCTACCTACCTACCTACCTACCTACCTACCTACCTACCTACCTACCTATATCTATATTTATATCTATATTCGAGGTGTTCCAGAGTTATGCTGGAACACACACACACACAGCCATTGATAGATGATATAGATATAGATATAGATATAGATATAGATATAGATATAGATATAGATATAGATATAGATATAGATATAGATATAGATATAGATATAGATATAGATATAGATATAGATATAGATATAGATATAGATATAGATATAGATATAGATATAGATATAGATATAGATATAGATATAGATATAGATATAGATATATTGAGGGATAACCTTAGTGTAGCTACTTAATCCATGATCTTATGCCTCATTACCAGGTGTGCGCTATAAATGGAGGGGGTGGCAATGATGTTCCATCTTCAGGTGTTGGTTTCCTATCCAGTTTTCCTTCCAGGTCTTCTTGAGTTCAGAATGTAACGTGTAGTTGGTATGTCTCAAGTTATAACCTCTGTGTTATGTTGAAGCATTGGGTAAGGACCTGTTTCCCACTTAGTGTGATGCAGATCTTTTGTCCATCCACAGTTCCATCATATGTTTTCTATATCCCCTCTCATAACGTCTACTGTTGCAGTAGTGTCCCATCATTTTTGGGCTTTCTTGTCTCATCCATGTTTAGATTATTCCAATAGCTCACATATCATCATATTGTCCTGGTTCACCAATATCTGATGATGCTAATCAGCTTGTTAATCCAGGCAATGTCTGAACTGACTATAACACTCCCAGTTCAAGTTACTCTCACATTTGACATAGGCAAGTGAAATGTTAGGGAGTCTTTGCCCAAGGACTTCTATTGGTAAGGCAGGGATTCAAATCCAAGTCTCCTGCAACAAAGGGAGCAGAGGTGAGTTGCTACCGGTTCAGACCAGTTCAGCCAAATAGATAGTAACTCGGCTGCCCATGCATCCAAACTGGTTCTATCTTGTTTTTTGCTTCTGCACATGCACAGAAGCAATTTTTAACCTACTGCGCATGCCTGTGCGCAGCACGTCCCTGAGCGAACTGGCAATAAAATAATCCAGAACCCACCCCTGAAAGGGAGTGCTCATACCAGTGTGTGTATGTGTATGTGTGTGTGTGTGTGTGTGTAATAAATTTATCAATATGGAATACTATACAAGTAAGTCAATAGTTTGGCCAGTAACTGATGAAATCAAGGACTTGATCTATTCAAATAGATTGTTGTTGTTTTTTCTTGAGAAGTTAGATATTGCTATGGATGCATGCACTAAATAGTACAGGTCTATATTTTATTTTTCCATAAGTATTTTAAAAAATTGTATGAAATGGTACAGTTGCACTCCGGATTTCTCTGAACCAGGGAGAGGCAGCCAACAAAAGGGAACTAGGACAGAGAAATGTGAAGCATCATGATATAATGTTGAAGCTTTTGGTTATGAAGAAAGAAGAAAATACCTTGTTCTAACTTTCCCTAGCTCTAAATGTTGGTATTGTGCTTGAGGAAGAGTTCTTATATAAATAGGGTTAACTTTTTGTTAACCTAATAAAGAGTCAACAGAGAAGCTGTCCCTTTTTAAATGATGATAGAAAATTTAAAATTCAAGTCAGTTTCAATTTACATCTACTGTTTTATGAGCAAACCACTTGTAATAGGAGATCAATGTGCACAAATTAATTTATGTAACAATATTTGTAGCCCCTTCCCACAGTCATAACAAATTCTGAGTGACAAACAACATAGTGCAAAAGGAATCTCAATAGCAGTAAAACAAATTATTTTTATTTAAAGACTCTGTGCTAAGACCCATTCCAAATCATCTAAGACTGAAGACAATTTCGAAAAGTGTCATTTTTACCTGCTTGAATAATGCAAGGGATGCAGTGGCTCAGTGGCTAAGACACCAAGCTTGTCAATGGAAAGGTCGGCAGTTTGGTGGTCAAATCCCTAGCGCCACGTACCGGAGTGAGCTCCCGTTTCTTGTCCCAGCTTCTGCCTACCTAGCAGTTCGAAAGCATGTAAAAATGCAAGTAGAAAAATAGGAACCACCTTTGGTGGGAAGGTAACAGCATTCCGTGCACCTTTGGTGTTTAGTCATGCTGGCCACATGACCACAGAGACATCTTCGGACAATGCTGGCTCTTCGGCTTTAAAATGGAGATGAGCACTGCCCCCTAGAGTCAGGAATAACTAGCACATATGTGTGAGGGGAACCTTTACTTTTACCTATAATGCAAGGAGAGGTAATGCTGAACATATCTATGTGGGAAAACATGATGTGGGGTGGTATATCTTCGTCCCAGTCCAACGTACTTCTCCATTGAAGGCAGGAGTCTTCACATTGGATTGGTGCAATCAGTTTTGGCAAGATGTTACCTGATAAATCTGTATAGTAATGATCAAGCCTTTGAATTGGGCACAGCAGCCTGCTCATATTCAAGGCACTCATTTTAAAATCAGAGTAATTCTGCACAAGTAGAGTGATCTGTCAGTTGCCTGGTTGTTGTGTCTGTACCAGCGCCAGCTTTCATTTCCACGGACAGTCCCAAATGGAGTCTAATGAGATCTGCTCCAGCTGTGGCCCAAACTGGCATACTAGATGAAGCTCAGCTACAAGATTTCTACCTGTTATTTGTGCAGTAGCTAAGCATCCAAGAACACCTCCAAGCCATGAACCATGTCTTTTGGAGGGGGGGGGAATCCAGTCCTTCCAGAGTTACTACCAATAGCACATCCATCCTGATAGGATTTAATCTGAGCATGCTTTGCTCCATCCAGATTCTTACGAGACACCAGTTCAGGTCTTCTAGATTTCATGTTTACTTCCATTTCCATTTCAAGTTCCAGCTTTATATGGAAAACTCCTGCTACTGGGATCCAATCCATAACATAAAAATAAATTGGCAGAAGCTGTCTAATTATCCCGGTAGGGGAAAAAAGCTATATAGTAACGCCAGTATTACAAGTAAGGCATAAAAAAGAAGCATATGCTTGGTGAAACATGGAAATTAGGGCACCAATTCAAACCTGACTCTTTAATTGGCATTTGCTATCTGATTAATAACTTTCATTCTGGAATCCAAATTTACAAGATTTTTTTAGATTTGAACACTGAGCACTATCTAATAAAATGAAATTCAATGGTGAAAAAAGTAAGGTTCTACATTTAGGCAAGAAAAACAAAATGCACAGGTACACTATAGGTGGTACCTTGCTCAATAGTAGTGAGAGGGATCTTGTAATCCTAGTGGACAACCATTTAAATATGAGCCAGCAGTGTGCAGCAGCTGCCAAAAAAGCCAATACAGTTCTAGGCTACAGAACAGAGGGATAAAATCAAGATCACGTGAAGTGTTAATATCACTTTATAATGCCTTGGTAAGGCCACACTTGGAATACTGCATTCAGTTTTGGTCGCCACCATGTAGAAAAGATGTGGAGACTTTAGAAAGAGTGCAGAGAAGAGCAACAAAGATGATTAGGGAACTGGAGGCTAAAACATATGAAGAATGGTTTCAGGAACTGGGTATGGCTACATTAATGAAAAGAAAGACTAGGGGAGACATGATAGCAGTGTTCCAATATCTCAAAGAAGAGGGCATCAAGCTATTCTCCAAAGCACCCGAGGGGCAGGACAAGAAGCAATTGATGGAAACTAATCAAGGAGAGAACCAACCTAGAACTAAGAAGAAATTCCCTCACAGTTAGAACAATTAATGAGTGGAACAGCTTGCCTCCAGAAGTTGTAAATGCTCCAACACTGGAAGTTGTTAAGAAGGTGTTGGATAGCCATCTGTCTGAAGTGGGTATAGGGTTTCCTGCCTAAGCAGGGGGTTGGACTAGAAGACCTCCAAGGTCTCTTCCAACTCTGTTATCCTATTCTAAGATGAATGAATGTCAGAGAGTGATTATTTGGAATCTCATTTGATTTGATGAATCCAAATCTCAGTTCTAATTGGAATCAAAATGTGAAATGTGAAAAATTACAGTTCTCTCTTCTTGGTCTAGTGCCCAGTAATCAGATAGCCAGAAGACTAGCAACTACCAAGGAAGGGCTGTAATAGCAGAAAATATGCCATTCATGAGGGAAAGAAAATGGTTTAGCTATGGTTTTGTATGGAGTGCCGTTTTTGTTGTGTGGTACAACTTTCAGTGTATTTAGAAAAGTATCTTTCTCAGATTTAAATTTAGAGCACGTGAACAGAATGTTTCCACTTGTCAATTTGACATTGCCAGATGTTTTGATATGAATATGCTCATATGGAAGTTGACAGTTTGTGTCTAACTTATCTTTTCATAATTCTTGTTGCAGTTTGTATAGTTCTGATATATCTATATACAGTATGTTCAACCCAGGAAAACACAGCATATACTATTTTGTTGTGATTTATGGTCAAAGAAATAAAATGCATTTCTATATTACACTTGATGGAACAATCTGTTATTGGTTTCTTATTTGCATTACCCTTTAACAGTTATTACACTTTTGGTAAACAAAAACCTAAAACAAAACTGCCACCTGTTTTGTGTTGCCTGCTTTGCTCATTATAGGCTATAAACAGAGAGACATATAGTTTAATGCTTTTTTTTTCTATAATGACCACAGATTCTGGAATACTTAAAAGAACAGACTCCATCAAGGACGGGACGTAAATATTTAGACCAAATGATGCAACCCAGTTCCTTCCCACTGTTTTGATAGATCACTCCCAGAATTCCTTTCCAGTGCAATTTGTGGTTAATGCAAAATAGGTACACTAATTTTGATTGAGAGAATGTAGTCATGTTTGTTTAAATTAGGCTACAATTAATGAATAATGGAAGGTTTTTCTCATTGGAGTGGAATTGTGGTCAAATCTAAGGTGTGAAATAAAACAAACCAATTCTTCAGTCTGTTTTGCCATTTCTAATAAGTAATACAATTCATTGCTCCCAGATCATGCTCATTATAGTTCTGCAGCACATATTCTTGAAATATGCATCCAAGAAGGTTTTAGGGCAGCTAAATCCTCAGCTTCCTGCTATTCAGATGCCTTGTCCTAATTACAGAAACCCTGTGGATACATACTGTATTGTTTGGCCCATTGGCAAGAATGAACTGCTCTTTTCCACCACTGGGTGAGGAGGGAGAGGCAAGAGAAAACCTGGTTGAAAAAAATGTGGAAAGTGGGGCTGATACTCACGTTGAAGTCTAGATTTCATCTACTCTAGATCTGCAACCTTGGACATATTGCTTTCTCCCAGCCATTGTGTGCCCATTCATAAAACCATCAAAGAATCCTTCACACATTAATGAAGTTGGGGAAATGAGAATAAACAAGCTGCACTGGTGCATCTAAATAAGAGAGGAGCAATGTAGTTGGAAATCCAGCTGGTCTATAAAAATAAGGAGGTTCCCCCTTATAAAGGGCTTTTCTTACAGTAGCTTTGATTTTGTCTTCCTATTTTTATTCTTTCCAACCCCATGGAATCTTAGAAGAAATTCCACCAGCAAACCTAACAGATGGGAACAAGGTTGCAAAGACCTTGGCAAAAGAAATATGAGATTTAAAAACAATCCAATTGAGGATTGAAGAGTGAAATTCCTGAAAATTTCCCTGATGCTTCCAGACACAACTGGGCAAGCAGCTTGGAACAGTAGCAATGGCTCCAAAACAGGTCCCCTCCTCCATGGTGGCACAATGGTTAGAAGGCACTACTGCAGGCTACTTCTCCTGACTGCTGGCTGACTGCAGTTTGGCACTTCAACTCTCACTGGCTCAAGGTTGACTCAGCCTTCCATCCTTCCGAGTTGGGTAAAATAAGGACCCAGATTGTTGGGGGCAATATGATGACTCTCTAAACTACTTAGAGAGGGCTGTAAAGCACTATGAAGCAGTATATAAGTCTAAGTGATATTGCTATGAGTCAGAGCCTGTCCTAGGCTTAACACACAAAGTATGGCCTCTGCTGATAAAGAATTCCAGAGGTCTTGATCTACATGTTTTCCCTGTATTGTTGGTGTAAACTCTGCTCACAACTTTTGCCATCCAATTCTTTTTACTATTTACCATTTCTGGGAATAACAATTCTTACTTCCCTTTAAAAAGAGAGGAGGGGGTCAACCTGTTTTCCAAAACACCTGAAAACAAGACAAGGAATAATGGATGGAAACTGATCAAGGAAAGATTCAACCTAGAACTAAGGAGGAACTTTCTGACAGTGAGAACAATCACCCAATTGAACAGAAGTTGCCTTCGAAAGTTATGGGAGCTTCATCATTGGAGGCTTTCAAGAAGAGATTGGAATGCCATTTGTCAGAAATGGTGTAGGAGTTTTACATTACAGATCTAGAGGGTTTTTCAGGATCTAGACCTGTTATGTCAATGATCCACCTCCATTTAAACTCTTTCAATATCAACATACTAAGGTCAGAGGTAGGAGACCTACACATATTTTCAAGGGGGCAGAGAATCTTGAATTAGAGATAGTTGTCTCAAAGGAGAATTCTTAATTAGGAGGAGAGTTCCTTCTTGAAAATGTTATGGTTTTCAATGTTTGAATGATTTTTAGAAACTGGATAATTATTTTCATTTCCTCTGGAATGGCATGGACTCAGCTGCTGAATCTGGATCAAATGACAAAGAACTGGCAATGTTTTCTAGAGGTTGTTTTTTTGGCACTGAAATACTTCCCAGAAGAAACCACGAATGCAATATCACTATGAAACTTGGCTTCCATGCATAACAAGTTAGTTATGTGGTCATTAAATACACAAATTATCTTGATGTTTAGTCATTCCATCTAAAGACAATCCTTCGCTCTCAACCTCCTTTCACAATTTAGCTGGATACATAGTTTAATAAAACACCTTCACTAGGGTTCATGGAGACTTGCAGATTTTTCTGCTGTCTTAAGGCTTTTATTCTTACCTTAAGAAATGGATTGGCCCTTCCATTTCTCATGTTCTGTAGTTGATTAATGTCTTGAGCTGCAATAATAATCCTACCATTTCAGTGCTAGGTTAGCTCCATCTTGATACTGACATTGATAACAAAGCTGGTTTATTGATAGGTTGGATTATTATACTCTCCAGAATGTCAAAAGCAGGTGACAGTAGCTCAATATTAGCAAAATGCACTCTCTGTAATCTGCCATTTATTCTATTACTGAAAGTCACTGTTATGAAAGTAATCAGGGTCTGATTAATGCTGGATCAGCCCGCAGCAAGGGCATAAATAATCTTCACATTCAATTATTATGGCTCTCAACCTCCTCAGAGCCTCCACAGGTCTGAGCACGCATGGCTGCAAGCCACTAGATGTATTGTTTTTAAGCTGTTGGAGCTTGTTTGAGTCAACCTCTGCTCCTTAAACATCATGCTCAACCATATTTATGAAATGCAAGAGGCCAACAATTCTGCATGGATTGCCAGCCTATGCCTCATTTCACCCACATGCTATTAATAAGAGAAAGGCCAGAGGTGCCTAATGAAATATTTAATTCAAGGAAGCTAGTTCTAGTCTATTTATATCTCATTCAGTCTTGGGCTCCATGACAGCTTCAGGATAGTTTACAGTAATCACCGTGGTGGAAATATGTGAGAAATAGTGACTATGTGTCATTTTAGGACTGGGATGTGAGCAAAATGCCTGCTAAAGTCCTCAACTGAAGAAAGGCAATTCAGTAGGCATCTTGTTAAAAGACGCAAGTAATTCTTTGGTTTCAAAACTGCACCCATGTTTTAGGAAGAATTCTGTTTCAATTTAAATCCACCAGTCAAATTTGTAGTCTCCAAACTACGATCAGGCTTGTAATACAAATACAAATGCAGTTGTTGGCTGCACAATTTGTATACAGAAAAGGTATGTCAGGGAAATGCAGATTTGAAAATATCCACCTTAGGAAAGTTGTGAATATACATGTTAGAGAATATTGAGTAGAAAAATTAATGTGGGTTTTTTTTTGTATGCAGCTTTTTAAATAATTTACAGGATAGAGCTACTATTAAAAGGAACAAATTCTTGAAAAACTGAAATGACCATTCAACCAGGCTTATTCTGAATACTTTATGTGTTTCGTTGCACTAAGAAATTTCCTTTCCTATTATTGTAGCCACCGGGGCTCTTTCTCTCTGTGTATGTGTACATTTCTCCCTCACAGATATAATCCAACAATCTTTGCTTTTCAAACAATAGCAACACATTTCTTTTTTTTATAAATGGAAATAAGAGTTACTTCAGATGAAAAATGAATTTTGAGAATGTAATTAACATACATTTTAAAAAAAGTAAATAGAACAGTCGGAGTATCGGAAATGAGGGAAGAAAGATTTATTATTTCTCTTTCTCCTCATTTCATGATCCAGGTAAAGACTACTTTTCTCTAAATCTTTTCTTTTCAAGAGAAACCTTATTGGCATATCTGCTGTGGTCATAAATCCATAAATTTCAACCATGGGTATTGGAGGCACTATAAGAGGGTCAAATGATATGTGTAAGTATCACACAAATATTGTAACCTACCTACTTGTGTCAGATAAAGATGGAGTACATAATCATAGTATGTATGTGATGACATAAGTCACTATTCTCAGAGGTGGGGATTCAACCGGTTCTGACCAGTTCTGGAGAACTGATAGTGGAAATTTTGAGTAGTTTGGAGAACCAGTAAATGCCACCTCTGACTGGCCCCACTCCCATCTAATCTCTGCCTCCTGAGTCCCAGCTGATTGGGAGGGAATGGGGATTTTGCAGTATCCTTCTCCTGTCACGCCCACCATGCCACACCCACCAAGTTGTGCCACACCCACCAAGCCACGTCCACAGAACCAGTAGTAAAATCTTTTGAATTCCATCACTGATTCTGGCATAAACAGAGCTTATGTTGAATACCACTATTTTGAGCTCCTTAAGCAAAGATGGAGTAGAAAACTAACAAATAAAGCAATAAAGCTCGAGAAATATAATGCAAAATGTACACACAGTCTTTTGTTCAGGCTGAAGCTAAAAGTAAAGTAGCCAGCATCTATAATGAGTCAGAGTATTGGAAATGAGGGAAGAAATAACATAAAGGCACTGTGCCAAGAAGGTTCAAATGGTTTCACACTTAAAACATTTATTTAATGAATTTTTGTGAACAAGTGAAGCAGAATATATAAGTATTCTACTTTTTGGACTCATTTAGTCTCCCTGAGTTTCTACGTAACCTTTCAATAAATTTCTTTCCAATGCGGTTTCATGGCAAACTGGACATCCTGGAAGAATAGAGATGACATGGCGATTCACCAGAGGGTGAAATCTGGCCAATAAAGTCTCTTAGGAAAAAAAGACAGATTGTGAGATTGTCTACTTGTACTCCAAAACAGCTGCTTCTTTTGAATAGACTGCAGGAAGTAAGATTTTTGTGATTGGCTTGTGGATCAAGCATCTGAGAATCGATAAAAGTCCAACCAAAGTCAAAGCCCATAATGTAGCCTACATGGACATAAAGTTAGCTAAGTCTCATTTTAGGAAATTACTTCTTAACTACTTTTCATCATTTAGGTTTGTTTGCACATGTGTGGAATGAGATCCTAGCCTGCTTGCTGAGGTACTGTAATGGAGAGTGTCCACATCTCTCTCTCTCTCTCTCTCTCTCTGTGTGTGTGTGTGTGTGTGTGTGTGAGAGAGAGAGAGAGAGAGAGAGACAGAGACAGAGAGAGACAGAGAGAGAGACAGAGAGAGACAGAGAGACAGAGAGACAGAGAGACAGAGACAGAGAGAGAGAGAGAGAGGGTTCCAAATAGCATCCAAAATTAAATCAGAATCCAAGGCAAAGTATTGCTTAAAGTTCCAATTTATTAAGAGTCATGTTGGCACATCTGCGAAAACCTGAATCTGAAGCTTTCCAGTTTTCCCCACCCAGTTAAAAGTTCAAGATCTTGCCCTCTTACCCACAGGTTCATCACATGGTCCAATCTTCCACTGCTGTGCTGGCAGTTCCACCCACCAGTTCCAGCCTGGTGCAGAGGTGCAAAGACAAAGGATGACCTTGGCTTTCTAGGAGGAATTTTGTTTTGGCTACATAGCATCTAACTCTGTACAATCCCCCCTCCCATTTTCCCACAATAGAAAAGGCATAATAGAATAATAGAAAGTGTGGCAGGCCAAAGATCCAAAAGGAATATGACTGCGGGCCAGACAGTGTGTGTGTGTGTGTGTGTGTGTGTGTGTGTGTGTGTGTGTGCGCGCGCGCGCGCAAGCAGTTATGATCCTTTTAGTGATTATATTTTTCTATACACTGAAAAGCAAAGAAAACCAAACTCCAATTCACAACAATAGAGGGGGGGGGAAATGAGCCAGATTAAAGCCTTCCTTCCAGGTGTGCTAATTTTTCAGGACTTCTATCATTTCTTTTAAAGTGTGCACAGACACATTGGAGCAGCCAGAAGTGGAAGCCACCACCTGTGGTCCAGATCACTTCCCCCCCCCCCCTTCAGCAATCTATCATCTCATGGGCATCTTTTCTCTTGGATGCTGTGTAGTGAAGTTTTTTCTTTGAGCAAAAAAACACAGAGTAAAATGTCCCACTTGGTTTCCTTTTAGGCAAGAAACAATATGCTAGAGGTGAAACAATTGATAGTTTAGTACTTTATTCCAAGATACCTCTGGGCTTTTATGTCATGTAAAGTGCAGATTGAGGTCTGCAGAGTCACTGATGGTGAAACAGGGTAATCTGCAACATCTTACTTCCAAAAAGCAGCGGTGAGTGAGTCCTGCAAAGTAATTGTGCTTGTCACATATCAGCTTTATGATTATCATGACATGTCAGCTGCAATCACTTGATTTCTCTTTGCTGATACAGTGACCTTGATATTTGCAGAACAAAGAGTTGCCATAGATTTGGCCTGGATAAATTTTCTTTAACCAGAGCTTAAATCTAAGAAGTAGAATTATAACTTCGTCTTGAAATCCTTATTGTAAAAGGAACAGTATTTACAAATTAATCTTGATCATGCTAAAGCGATTTTATTTTATTATTTGTTAATAATTACTTTGAATCCTGCTTTTAGCAGGCAGATCTATGGCAGAGGTGAGTTCCTACCGGTTCGGACTGGTTCGGCTGAGTAGGTAGTAACTCAGCCTGCCACGCCCCTGAACCAGTTCTATCAGCAGCGGTATCATCTTGATTTTCGGTTCTGTACATGCACAGAACAATCTTCATTGCAAAAATATAAATTTTCCCCATTTTCTAATGTTGTGCGCATGCGCAGACCTTTTTAGGTGCAAATGCGCATGCACGCGGAGCAAAATTTTGCTGAACCAGCAGTAATGCCGGCAGCAAACCACCCCTGAACTATGGGTTACTTGGTTGAACTCAGGAACAGAAAAGCAGCCAGAACTCTCAGTGGGATTGTGCCCAAATGACTTCTCTTAGAGCAGCTGCCCTGGAGTGGTGTGTGTGTCTGTGTGTGTGTGTGTGTGTGTGTGTGTGTGTGTGTGTGTGCTGTTACTTTAGTACAGTGTTTCTCAACCTTGGCAACTTGAAGATGTCTGGACTTCAACTCCCAGAATTCCCCAGCCAACACTGCTTTAGTAAGAACCTCTGGGAGATGAAGTGGCAAAGGAGATGGTTGGAGCAACGACAGCAGAAAAGGAGGAATGGCTGCAAGTCTACATTTAGCAATAGCAATAGCAGTTAGACTTATATACCGCTTCATAGGGCTCTCAGCCCTCTCTAAGCGGTTTACAGAGTCAGCATTTTGCCCCGAACAACAATCCGGGTCCTCATTTCACCCACCTCGGAAGGATGGAAGGCTGAGTCAACCCTGAGCCGGTGAGATTTGAACAGCCGAACTGCAGAACTGCAGTCAGCTGAAGTAGCCTGCAGTGCTGCATTTAACCACTGCGCCACCTCAGCTCTCTGAGCCTTTCTTGAGCCTACAGTGTGCCAATAAGAGCAGCAAAGCTGTTTTGTTTCTTCTTCTTACTTATTGTATCTCTGGAAAACAGGCCAGCAGCATTATTTAGAGTTATACATTTTCTTTTCAGTTTTGACCAGAAGATCCCTTTACTGGTCTTCATGACCAGTTTGCCAAGTAGTTTTTTTTTGTTTTTTTTTTTAACAGAACTTTTTTTATTTTTCTTTAAAAAAAAAACACAAATATGTCATCATTTGTCAATCATTAAAACATTGAAGTACAAAAATTTTTTTTTGTGTACCCCTCCCTCCTTCCACCCCCCACCCCCCCTCCTCCTTCCCCCCCCC
This sequence comes from Thamnophis sirtalis, assembly GCF_051295495.1. Classification (NCBI taxonomy): domain Eukaryota; kingdom Metazoa; phylum Chordata; class Lepidosauria; order Squamata; family Natricidae; genus Thamnophis; species Thamnophis sirtalis. The sequence goes on along the minus strand of NW_028261383.1, from coordinate 75,931,666 downwards.
CCGACTTCCCAGAACCCGTACACGGTATAGAATTTTAACTAACACAGTCTAAAATCTATTGAGAAAAAAGAAATAAAGAAATTAATGACATTCTAGATTGACCTTAGCTTCTTCTTACTGAACTAACTTTAAACAATTTAAATCATTTCTGATCTTAAGCATAGGCTAACTGGAATTTCTTAGTCCCGTATTTATTTTGTATATAATCAATCCATTTTTTCCAGTCTCGTTTATATCTCTCATTTGAATGATCTTTGAGATATGCCGATATTTTAGCCATTTCAGCTAAGTTTGTTACTTTCAATGTCCATTCTTGAATTGTAGGCAAGTCTTCCTTCTTCCAATATTGCGCCACCAACAGTCTTGCTGCAGTTATCAGGTGCAGAGTCAAATTGGTCTCTACCACTGTAAAGTCAGTACATATACCTAGTAAAAATAACTGAGGACTAAACTTTATCCTTCTTTTAAAAACATTTTGCATGACCCACCATATTTTTATCCAAAATGCTTTAACCTTTTGGCAGGTCCACCATATATGATAATATGTAGCATCGAGAGAACCACATCTCCAACATTTAGGCTGTACATTCGGATACATAGAAGCCAACTTTTTAGGATCTAAATGCCATCTATAGAACATCTTGTAAAAATTTTCTCTCAGATTTTGAGCTTGTGTAAATTTCACATTTCTTACCCAGATTCTTTCCCATGTATCCAACATTATTGGTTCCTCAATATTTTGAGCCCATTTTATCATACAATCTTTAACTAATTCTGTTTCCGAATCCATCTGTATCAATACATTATATATCCTCTTTATATGCATTAAGTTTGCCAAGTAGTTTTGAGGACTGCTCCCTCGTGTTCTCTGAGCTATATGCTAGATAGACAGACTCTCATGAGATCTCACCTTGTCAGAAGGTCTAGGATTCTTTTGAGGTTTTGACACTCTTTCCATTCTGCTTCTTCAAAGTCCAACTTTCATTTCCACAGAGTGTCGCGGGGAACATCAGGGCTTGGACTATTTGTAGGTATGTAGACGCATCAGGACATCTGAATACCTTTTCCAAGGCCTACATGGCTCTTCCACAGTGTATTCTGCAGTGTATTTCTTGACAAGAGGGCCCCTTTACTGTTGATGGTTGATCCTAAAAGGTAGAAGTGTTACCCACCATTTTGACACCTTCAAATATTACTGCAGATTCTAAGGCTGATTGTTCTGCCTCTTGTCGTTATTTTGGCCTTTTTATATGTAATTTTAGTCCCATTTTTTCTTTCACGGTGCTCCTTGACTTTTATTAATAGGCCTTGCAGGTCTTTTGCATTTTTTGACTATTAGTGCGGTGTCCTCAGTATATATCACAGGTTATTGATGTTTCCTTCTCCAGTGTTAAAATCATGCTCCAATCCAGCTTCCCTTAATATATATTCAGCACATAGATTGGAGGTGTGTGTGTGGGAGGGGGGGGGGAATCCAATTTGTCTCACTCTTAAACCAAACCCGAGGCAGTCTGATTCACCATGTTTTGTCTGCATTGTGGCTTCCTGATCCATATATAAGTTTCTCATAAGAACAATGAGCTATACTGGGATTTTCATTTTTCTAAACACATAACATTTGATATGACCAACACAATTGGTCGCATTTCTGTAATCAATGACCTACATACTGACTTCTTTTGGATACCCTTTGCCTTTCACAATTACCCAGCATGCATCAGCAATAATGTCTTATGTTAATCAGTCTTTTCTAAAGCCAGTTTGAAAAGCATCTGATTTTCAAGGTAGTCAGCATTGCATGACCTCATCATTATTATTAAGCAAAAAAAAAAAAAAAAAAGGTATCCCTTCCTTAAAAACCAGTATCTTCATCCTGCCATTTTAGATAACCATGGGTCAGTCTCCAACCAATCATTTCTTGGTAAGGTCACTGAGAAGGTTGTTGGGTTTAGACTCCAGAGGCCCTTGGGTTAGATTGAATGGTCTGAATTCCTTCCAGTTGATTTTAAGATGTTACCATGATCTGGATATTATGCTGATCACTGTTAAGAATGATTTATGGTGAGATGAGGATAGGAGTGGTACAATCTCTGGATTCTGTTAGATTTTTCAGTAACATTCAGCACCATGTCATTATTTTGGGTTGTCAGCAAGAATTGAGGCTTGGGGATTTTTATTTTTTATTTTTTTTTGCAATGGTTTTATTCCAGTTTACTGCAGTTGGGGAAAGATAGGTTTAGTCTATAGGTATTTCACTGTAGAGTGAAAATACTTTATTTAATAATTCTAGAGGAAGGCACTAAGGGAAATTATCCACCCAGGATTAGGTACTGTCAATATATTGAGAATATCTAGCGTATATTTCTATCCCAAACCAAGCAGGCAATGCAATGGAATGCATGGAGGAATAAGATAATGGATTGAGTTAGATTAGAGATGTACTCATTTTTGTTGCCAGCAGTTTAGACATTAACGGCAGTGTGTTGCGTTATTTTGAAGGGACAGCACATTTACACTGTTATACAAGCTGTATACGCACTACTTTACATTGTAGCCAAATGTCATTTCTTCAGTGTTGTCACATGAAAAGATATACGTGAATATTTACAAAATGTGAGGGGGTGTACTCACTTCTGTGATATACTGTATATATTAAAAGTTGCCTAAAATCAAACGAGTAGGCAGCATTCAAATGCTGGTGAGCAAGTAAATAAGTAAAAATAAATCCCAAACAGTTTACAATAAATACCAAAAGTATTATCAGATGAAAACAACAGTTCATGAACGTGTTACAGGAATTAATGGCTAGGGAAGAATAATATAAAGGCAGCCTCACTTTGTTTCTTTGGGGAACGGTTAGTAGAAAAACTGCTCAGAAATCTAACAAAGGTGTTTATAACTATAATAAATCAAGAATGAAGGTGCTTGTTAGAAAAAGCTCTTGTGAACTAAATGGGGCTGGCTTCTAACTCTGTTGAGTATCAGACAGTTAGTGAGGCTGACTCTTCATCTGAATAGAATACCATGCTCCATAAATGTCTCGAGTATTTGTTTTCCTGACATCAGTTGGACTGTGACAGCAGCTACTATTTTATCAGGCTGAATAATTCAAATAGAGAAATAGCAATTTGCCCAGCAGAACAAGTAATTTCCCTGTTCTCAGGAGATAGCATTGGGATCTCAAGTCAATATCATTTGAGTAGATCTCAACCAAAGCAAGGATGGGTGGAAGCAAAATAAAGTATGGGTGGAAGGCATAAGTGTATAAAATCAGATTATTTTACTCCCAGCTTTTGAAATGATGCCGAATATTTTTTTGATTTTTTTTCTTTTTCTTTAAAGGAAAGTATGGAACTATCAGTTTTACACTGCATAAGTGGCATCTTTTGTGCTTGTAGAATAGTCTGTAAATAAAATTTCCAAAGAAGTCATTAAAGCAGGGATGTCAAACTCAAGGCCCTTGGGCTGGATGTTGCCCATGGGGTGCTTAGATATGGCCTGTGGGGCTGCCCTGGAAACAGTAAAGGACTGGCCCACGGTGCTTCTACCAGTGAAAACGGAGCTCGGGAGGGCTGCGCACGCTCCCCCAAGCTCTGTTTTCACTGGCAGAGGGCTGCAGGAGGCCATCATAGCAGAAAACAGAGCTCGGGAGCCCGTTTTCACTGGCAGAGTGCTCGGGCCACCATAGGCACCCCCGACATGAGTGACATCAAGCTGGCCATGCCTACCCTCTGAGGTCCAACACAACCCTGATGCAGCCTTCAATGAAATTGAGTTTGACACCCCTGGATTAAAGGATTTCTCCTTCACAAAGGGGAAAGCCATTCCATATCAACTTTTATGTCAACCCCCGAACTGAACTCACTGTATGCCGAGATTCCAGTGCAATAAACCATTGGGAAATCACAGTGAGTGGCATTCTGATTTGGTTTAGGCCTGGAGCTCAGACATTTGAGGTTTTATCTTAGGTACCCAAAAACTTTAGTAAGTAGTAAGTAACTTCATATTCCTCCCCCCTTTCAGTGCTTTCTCGAAGGCCTTTGCCAGAAAGAGATCAAGACAGTTAACCTGATTAAGTTGTAGTTACAAGGAACAAACCGACAGCTGGTGGGCTTGTTTTGGCTAAATGATGTGCTGAAATAGGGGATAATTGCTGGGCTCTTAACAACCTTAGTTGTAGCTCCAGGAGCTTTGTCATCCCAGTATTATTTATTAGGAATGGAACTGCTCTCTTGCTGGAGCTGTTGGTTATTGTGCAATTGTTGTGGCAGCTCAGACAGGGAGGTTGCTTGGAGACATGGATGATGCACACTGAGGTAGGCTGGTAGTATTAGGCAGCTTAGGTACAGCTTCTGGATGCGGTCTATACCCGGGAAAAATATTAGTAGCAGAGAGTTTGGAATCTCCGTGTTGCATCTAGTGGCTGTCCAGATGTTTGATGCTGATCTTGGAGCCTAATTTAAGATGGCTGAACTGCATCTATTAGTTCAATCCTTATTCAAGATAAAGAAATTATGGCAAGAGATCACATTTTGTATTATTTGAGGGCTTCATAAGCCCAATTTTGCCCTTCCTTGTTCTATTAACTGTGTATAAACCCTGGGAGTTTTTAAGTGATGGTTGTGGATTTTTGCAACTTACATCTGGTAATCCTAATGTTGAATTCATGGAAAGTAGAATCTCTGGCAACAGATTGAATTCAAAATCCATTGTGAATCTGGTTTCACTTCTCAAACGGATTTCTAAGACTGAGACTAAAATTTACTCACCACATTTGTAGAGACGAGTACATTTGAGAATACTTAAGAATCCGTGATCTGGAGAACCTAGAACTTAGTTCCATGAGGGCCAAAGATCTTCTCCTCAAAAATAAAAAAGCTTAGTACCGGTAATTGCTGATGGTGATAAAAGATTAAAAGAAGTTCTTGGTGTTCCTTTGACACCACTTCTGCCACAGGTTGGCTATGCTGAGAAGTATTTGAAGGAACCAGGAAACTGTCTGGTGGCAGGTTGTTTACATTTTTTAAAATTCATATGCAAAACATAAGGAAATATATAAACTGTGAGCAGTGCGAGGAAGGGTTGTGAAACAGGGCAGGTGTTTGCCATGGAGAGGGCACATAAATAAGCAGCACAACAAATGTGTAAGTGTGAATCCTCAGAAGGCAGATGCTCCACTCTTGTTTCTACAGAGACCTCTCCGGGAATCTTTAAACATTGCCAATATTCTGGATGTATTTTGGGGGGCAACAGACACATGTGAAATGGAAATCTATCCGTAAATCAATGTTCTAAGGCAATACTGAGTCTACCTTGATCTCAGAAAAAGAGCAGAGTAAATAAGTAAGATCTTTATTACGGTCAAAGACCAGCAATATACATTTGTTTTTACACTATATTAAAAAATACTAACATTAAAATATAATTTAAAAGTATTGACATTAAAAGTGGATAATAACATTATGGTCCAAAGATGGTTAAAGGTATGTCCAGATAATTGGTATAAGATGGTACTATACTGTAGCCAATTTTTTTCTTATGGACGTTGCAGCAGCACAGAACTTTGCCACTGCATATGTGGTAACCGGGTTAGTGTCCTGGAGGAGAAAGCGTAGATAAAAATTGGTTGCCCTCCCTGGCAATCTCTCTAATAAGGGGAGAATATATGCAGACCTACAAGCTCTGTATAGCTCGCAGTGCAATAGTACATGTGAATTATCTTCCACTTCTCCTTTACCACATATACAAATGCGTTCGGCTATAGGTGTTCTCTTATACCTGCCCTGGAGGAGTGCTGAAGGAAGAATGTTAAATCTGGCTCTGAAGAAAGCTATTCTTTGTTTTGGAGAGATCAAGTCATTTAGATATCTTGCCGATTCCCACACACCTTGTTTGGTTCTGACCCTACTGTGGAGAGGCAACCTATTTAGTTCTTCTTGGAACTCCATGTCCCTCATTCTATTGATTACTACTTGCTTTGCTTGCTCAAAGCCTAGGGACATTAAGAATAATGGTGAGAGCCCATAAGAGCCCAGCTTGTGATCAATTGCTTGTTTCCAGGGGGAAGGGAAATTGTCAGTCAACACTAGTGGGGACAGTCCCTCTGGAAAGAAATGCATTTTAAGCCAATAAATGATCATCATCTTCCAGGCTCTTACTTGAATTTGAGGCATGCCTGTCTCAATTCTTAACTGGGCATTTGGAGTTCCATTGGGAGCAGGTAAGATGGCTCGCAGGAATTTTGTTTGAATGGTTTCTAACAAGTCTCTCTTTGCAAGGATTCCTGTTTGTGCCCCGTAAAGAATTTGTGCCAATGTTTTGGCCTCAAAAAGTTTTAAGGCAGCAGGTACTAACTGACCTCCACCTGTATAAAAGAAATGTTTGATTGCATTTGAGGACCTAATGGCTACTTGCAATGTGTGATCCAGGTGTGCCTTCCATGTCGCTAGCGAGTGGAAAACCACACCAAGGTATCTAAATGTTCTAACCTGTTCCAAACTATATCCTTCCAATTTCCATGAGTATTGGCTTGGTCTTTTAGCAAAAGCTAAAATTTTTGACTTATCGAAGTTAAGGACCAGCTTGTTTTGCCTGCAATAGCCAGGGTCATTTGTAGACTATTGAGAAACTTGTTCAGGGTAAGAGGTTTTAGCACCAGCTAGCAGAGCTTGCCATTCCAAAGCCTCTTTTCTGGTTGTAGGACAAGGCGTTATTAGGTCATCTTTCATTCTTTGCAATGGTGGCTCTGTCGTGAGTCGACTCTCAGTAACTTGGTTTGGAGCTGGCTGTGCTGACGGTGTCATGGGATTTTCACACAGGCATGAAAACATCTCCATCTCTACTGCGGTCTCTAATACCCCCTTTGGGTCTTGGCTTCTATTTTCTATGATCTTGAATTCATGTAATCTCTTGTCCTCTGGGGGGAAGTGAGAGGCTCAGTTATTGGGGAAACCAGGTCTATAAGTGGCTCTGCTGTGTCCATTGTGACCAATAAGGATTTCTTTAAATTTTCTAGCTTGAATAATATATTGTCTTGTTCTTTCCTTGGGAGAGCACCCAAAACGTTAATGAGGCCAGCTTCTGTGCTGTTAAGTATCTCTTCTCCGGGCAAGACTGGTTGACTCCCACTATCATTCTCTTTCTTTTCCAAGGTTGAAAATGAGGTGGTGTCATTCATCTTGGAGGCTCGCATGTTAGCTATTAACGGAATAACCATTTCCTCACCACTGATGGGAAAGATTTGGAAGGAGGCTAAAAATGCCTTCATCTTGAATAACATCTGTGGTATGGTGGGCTGTTTGAAAGACAGAAGGATCCGCTTCCAATTTGGGGCCTCAGGTAACCACTCCACAGCACGGAGATCAATCATGCCCCTGTGACAATGAAGAAGCTGGCTTAGGGAATTTAATATTGCACTTCTGGAATCTCAACGTCCATAATTAAGTCCATTCAAATGGATTCTAAAAGCTATCCTTTGTGTTTGTAGTGAGCGATGTGATTGTTGTAATTGAGTGAGGGATTCTTTCCTGCTTTCTTCTTTATTGATACCTTTTCCTCTTGTTGCCTTGTCTGGGGGAGGGGACTGTTTTTCTAAGAGGACTGCCTCCTTTTATCTGTCTCTTTAACTGTTTCTCTGTCTCTTTGCTCTATTTCCTTTTCCTTATCCTGTGAATGGGAGTTAATCAAATCTTCTGCCAGAACTTTAGTGGGAGTACTTGGGGCCCGATATTGTATTTGAAGAAAAACAGCTAAATCTTTTTTCAATGATTCTACATCATTTTGGATGGCAATTAATTGTTCAAATATTGAAACCACCTTTTGCGCTGTGAGAAGGCATTGCTTTGCCATAAACTCAGTTGAATTTTCCCAGGGTAAACTCTCCATACTCTGAATTATCTGGTTGTTCTTTGCCTTTTTAGTCTTTAACTTAGACTCAATTTCAAAATATGATTGATCCTCAACACAAAAACTGGGCTTTGTTGAAGGGGGGAACCCTGTTGAGGGTTAAAATTTGTCCAAATACATCTTGAAAAATGTTGTCCTTGATCTAGGACAAATAACATAATTGGGCAAATAGATGGTACTGTATGTACTGCTGTCTATTGTTTTTGGTATCTTTGATGGAAAGAACTAGAGTTTTCCACCAGTCTTGCTATTAGGTCCAGAGAGCTTTCCCACTGTATTGCAGGGGTGAGCTGCTATGGGTTCGCCCGGGTTCAGGAGACCCCGTGGCTAACATTATGGCTTGTTCAGAGAACCTCCAAATTCTAGCCTGACTGGCCTGGCCACCATGCCCTGCCCCTGCCACCCCACTCACTGGAGTCTCCACGTGGCCCATTTTTGATGCGAGGTAAGTGCAGGGCCCACTCGGAGGCTTCGGGGGGGGGGAATGGGCCTCTCAGAAGGCCTCTGGAGCCCAGGGGCGGAGGTTTTCACCCTCCCAGAGGCTCTAGGAAACCTCTGGAGCCTGGTGAAGGCTAAAACAACTGCCCTGCCATGGTGCAGGAGGTTGACTAGGCCACGCCCACCATGGACATCCCACCCAGCAACCGAGCAGAGAACCTGTTGCTGAAATTTTTGAAGCCCACCCCTGTTGTACTGTCTGTCATATAAAGAAGACCGAACTTCTGTGATAGCCCTACTTTACCCTGCATGCTTTCTGTTAATACAAAATCAGAGGTGGTATTCAGCAGGTTCTGACTAGTTCTGGAGAACCAGTAATGGAAATTTTGAGCAGTTCAGAGAACCGGTAAATACCAACTCTGACTGGCCCCGCCCCCATCTATTGTCTCCTCACAAGTCCCAGCTGATCAGGAGGAAATGGGGATTTTGCAGTAACCTTCCGCTGGAGTGGAGAGGGAATGGAGATTTTACAGTATCCTTCCCTTGGCATGCCCTCCAAGCCGTGTCATCATGCCACGCCCACAGAACTGGTAGTAAAAATTTTGAATCTCACCACTGTACACAATATGCTTTGAAGACCTTGGTTTTCTCTTCTTGGCTACTGGGCTATCCTTCATAGAGTCGGTAGACAAATTGCCTACTAGACATGCCATTCTCTTGAAATCCCAGTAGAGCAATGAATCCCAAATACAATCTCACTGAAGGAACTTAAAAGAACAGATGTGTGCAATCATACCTATGCACATCTGGGCACTATTTTTAAAGCATTGTAAATTTCTTCAATTAAAAAAAATACTTTCCTAGCAATTCTATATCAGCATTTAGCTAGATCTTGTGGTGGCTGAGCATTAAACCGAAACTTCCCCCCTCTCCTTTGTAATACTTCTGCAATTGCTATCTTTCTGATGTTTGTTTAAAAGGGAACCTCCCTTGTGTTTTACTTGCTTGGTCGTTTTGTTTAAATAACTAAGATGGCAAATGACTTTCTCCCCCATGAAGCATCCAGCTGGCCAAATTACTTCTGTGGGATTCCTGAGGTGCAGCTGTGTAATCAGGGCCAGAAAGTGCTGAAAATATTAGAAATGAGCCCTAATGGAATGGGCGTGGGATCTCCTTGATCATAGTTACTCAAAATATATGCTCTTCAGTCTTCTGCAGCTTGATGAATTGGTATTCGATAATTGTAGCCAATATGTGACTATTTTCCAGCCAACACATAATGATTCTGGCCACTAAATGCAGCCTTTGGGCCCTGGAGGTGGGTGGGGAGAACACAATTAAATCAGTAATTGATGGTATCTGTCACCGGATGCTCCCTCCCTCATCTATTGCTCTTCCAGCAAACAAAAGTCTGTGCTGTCACTTGCTGCCTGGCTCTTTGTAGCTTCCAAAACTTTCCAGGATTCTACAGGTGGTTCATTCCGAAAGGACAGAAGTTTTACAAAAATCAAGGACAAAAGAACTTTCTCTCAAAATGTGACAGCAGTGAGACCTTCCATTATGCACCCTATGCAGGGGTGGGTTGCTGCCAGTGGTGGGTTTCAAAAAAGTTTGGAACCTCTTCTGTAGGTGTGGCCTGCTTTCTGGGTCCACTGGTGGAACCTCTTCTAACCGGTTCGGTAGATTTGGCGAACCGGTTCTACCGAACTGGTGCGAACTGGTAGGAAGCCACCTCTGGTTGCTGCCAGCATTGCTGCTGGTTCAGTGCCACAAAAAATGTGTGTGCTGCGTGCGCATTTGCAAATAAAAAGGTGGGCACATGCGCAAAACCTTTAAAAATGAAAAAAATGTTTTTCTACTGAAAACAAAAACAAGATGGCGACCCCATAGGAGAACCAGTTTGGGGGCGTGGCAAGCATGGGTCGCTGCTGGTTCCAATGACCCAAGACACCAAGTTACTACCGGTTCAGCTGTAGGAACCCAGCTCTGACTCTATTGTTTGTTGACCTGAACCCATTCTATGGGTCATTTTCTGTCCAATCAGCTATAAGAAAGAGGAACCCTCTGAGTAAACAGTAGAATTCCTACAATGAACACACAGCTTGCTGTATCTACCATTCTCCATGAATATTCAAGGGCTGAAAAGCTGGGCAGTCCAGAAATAAAAGGCAAATAAATGAATATAACATGATGTACAAATGAGAATTACATTGTGCTTGTCGAAATGTTGCTCTTATAGGTAGTCCTCAACTTACAACAGTTTGTTTAGTGACCATTTGAAGCTACAACAGCATTGAAAAAAGTGACTTGAGACCATTTTTTACACTTATGACTGTTGGAGAATCCTCATAATCACATTCAGATGCTTGGCCACTGATTCACCTTTACGACAGTTGCAGTGTCCCGGGGTCATGTGATCACCTTTTGCGACAAGCAAAATCAATGGGGGAGCCAGATTCACTTAACAACCATGTGACTAACTTAACTGCAGTGAAGTCACTGAAGAACAGTGACAAGAAAGGTCGTAAAATAGGGCAAAACTCAATAAATAACTCTCTCATTTAGCAACAGGAATTTTAGGGTCAATTGTGGTGCTACGTCAAGGACTACCTGTATAATCTAATGGTCAGAAAAGGTTTGAAGTGGAGATAAAGGGATTTTTGTGTCCCCCCCCCCCCCCGAAATGGTTATAAAATTTGCACAGGAAATCAATGCTTTCTCATTGTAGTTTATCAGTCTTGTTTTAAAAGGCTGAACTTCTACTATCTTCATATCTTAGAATAAGCCATTGAATTCATCGAACTCCCATCTAAATAGACATGTACGGGATTGCGTTATGCTAACAGCAATTTATCCAAACATTCTGTAGGGGAAAAACAGATGGCTTTGTACTGGCCGGCGGGGAGGGGGGGAGAAGGTGAAGGGGTAAAACAACCTGCTGCTGTGTTAGTGATGAGTTTGTAATTGGATCCTCTCTAAGGAGGCTGCATAATTACTTTGGAATTACTTAGGAGATTCATATCTGAATAAGCATGGCAAAGAGCAGGGCTCTTTCTTCTTAGGATAACTTGGTTTTCTTCTGTGTGGGCATGCAGGGCAAAGAACCTATGTAAATGATGAGCTGGGTTAATTTGTAAGTGTGTTTTATATGTGTGGGTATGTGTTTCCATACAGTTTAACCTTGGACCATCAATAGTAGAATGGGAATTCAAAGCTTTCTCAGAAAGGTAGAAGGGTAAACATGATGAAGGGAGCATCACAAAGCTGTCGTAAATGGATTTCATGTTTCACTAGACCTATATGAAGGTTATCTTCATATAGGAAGAGCCTCAGTGGCGCAGTGGTTAGAGTGCAGTACTGCAGGCTACTTCTGCTGATCACTGGCTGCCAGCAATTTGTCAGCTTGAATCTCACCAGGCTCACCAAGGTTGACTCAGCCTTCCATCCTTCTGGAGTTGGTAAAATTGTTGGGGTCAATAGGCTGACTCTGTAAACTGCTTAGAGAGGGCTGTAAAGCACTATGAAGCGGTATATAAATCTAATTTCTTTTACACCAGTGGTGGGTCACCTGTACCTCATGCTGTCCAAGAATACTCTAATGACTTTGTTGATACATTTAATAATTCAAAACCTTAAAAATGGAGTATAGAAATAGGAGCATCCAACATCATTGGATGACTCCCATGGCTCTTTATAAGGTGAGGATGCTGAACTGTGGCTCCCACCCTCTCCAATCTTGAGGCATCAGTTGTAGGTCCTGAAATAAGTGCCTTTAGGAAGGGAATGGTCAAAGTACCCTACCTAACTTTGGAAGAACTGGTCATGATAGGCCAAGATATTAGATGCACTGTTGTGTTCACTGAACAGGCTTAATCAGATCAGTTAAAAGACCTAGCAGTTGTGTGAAGCTTTAATTGCAGCTTTGAATGTTATGTGGAACTCAGGCTATTCGATAGTTTATGACTCATTGTATTGAGTTAACTCAGAAATTGGATTAATTCAGTACCCAAGTTGGCATGTTGTGCCACCATAAACACACACACACAACTGCTAATGATTTATACACTCACACTTTAGGATAAACAATTCCAAATATTTCACATACATTACTTGCATTAGGCTAAATAGCCTATGTATATAGATGATAGAGCTGTAAGCACTGGACAGTAATGTACACTTTGGGAATAATTCAAAAGACATGTTTTGAATCTGGCATGAAGGCAAATATAGAATCTTTATTTATTAAAGAAGCCATTTTTCTATGCAGGATGTTGGAGAGCATATTTCCATTGGAAAAATTCAGCAATAACTGTTCACCCAAGTTATTTACCTATAACTTTGATGAAGAATTTCAAAGGGTCATTTTTATTTAGCTTTAGTTCATGTCATTGCTGATAGGGAACCCCATCGAGGCAAATTTATAATGTCTGGCTTGTCTTGCTACCTTAACAAGATAGAATGGGATTGCCACTTCAAGGGCAAATGGAGAGCAATGAACTTTCCATTTGCACTCAACTAGAATTATTTTGACACAGAACTTTCCCTCAGCTCTATTAGACATGAATGGGGAATTACTAATAACAGAATTGTCCAATTCTATTACCTTCATTGACAGGACATTGGAGGTCAAGAATTTGCCAGTGACTTACCACTTGATGCTTTAAGCAGAGAGAGTCTTCCTACAGAATGATCTATTATGGATAAGAGCTTTCTAGATTATAGAAATCTAGGAACAGTTAGCAGAACACAGTAACAGTAAATGAATTGTTGTTTTTTCCCTCTAGGACTGTAAATGAGCAGAGGTCAACAATCCAGAAAAATATATATGGTATAAATCTATTATCAAAACCGTATGCCATCAAAACAAAAGAGAGACCTATTAAACAGCTACCAAACCACAAAGATGTTTAAATTCTGGTTTCCCCCTGACATTATCTAACATTTTACTGGCTCTCCAGGTATATCTCAATTACTTTATTTTTCACTAATGATTTGAAAATAGTGTCAGGCCTATATGACTGACATGTGATTGTGGAATGAGTTACAATTAGTGCCAGAGGCTAAGAAATTAAGCCATGGCCTCCTGCTGTTGTTGCTAAAGGCCAGTTTGGCCTGGCATAAATCTGTTCTCATCCATAATTTATCCTGGATGAAGTTGCTACCCTGGCATGTCAAACGCGCAATGTCATGTTGTTGTCACATAACGTATCACAACTTTTTTCCCTTTCACTAAAACGGGGGTGGGGGTGGCCAGCATGTGACACATCCAGCCCATGGGCTGCGTTTAATACCCCTTTCTTAGAGGGTTCTAAGGGAGTAGTCACCTCTCGGAGATGGGCCCCAGTGGTGGAATTCAAATTTTTTACTACTGGTTCTGTGGACGTGGCTCAGTGGGCGTGGCAGGGGAAGATTACTGTATAATCTCCATTCCCTCCTTACTCCAGGGGAAGGTTACTGCAAAATCCCCATTCCCTCCCAATCAGCTGGGACTCGGGAGGCTGAGAATAGATGGGGTGGGACCAGTCAGATTCTCTAAACTACTCAAAATTTCCACTATCAGTTCTCCAGAACTGGTCAGAATCTGCTGAATACCACCTCTGCTGGGCCCAACTGGGTTTTGAGTTTAGTACCAACCACTGGGACAGTGTGCTTTGGTAGTTGCTGTCATCCTGGAAGCCTTTATGCACTAGAGGGCAGGACAAGAAACAATGGATGGAAACTAACCAAGGAGAGAAGCAGCCTGGAATTGAGGAGAAACCTTTTAGCATTGAGGACAATTAGCCAATGGAACAGTTTGCCTTCAGACGATGTGCGTGCTTCATCACTGGAGGTTTTTAAGAAGAGTCTGGGAAGTCATTTGTCTGAAATGGTATAGGATCTCATGCTTGAGCAAGGGGCTGGAATAGAAGGTCCCTTCCTGCTCTATTCTGATTCTCATTGTATCAAAGTCAATAGGATGTGAGACACTGGTTGAAGGAGGGCTCTAAGCAGCTGTTGCTGCTGAACCAGCATATCTGTTGCTCAGAAATATCCCTACCTAAGCTACTTGCAGAGGGAAGTGGTGGCTCAGTGGCTAAGATGCTGAGCTTGTCAGTCAGAAGGTCAGCACTTCACCGGTTCGAATCCCTAGCACTGCATAATGGAGTGAGTTCCCGTTACTTGTCCCAGCTTCTGCCAATCTAGCAGTTCAAAAGCACATAAAAATGCAAGTAGAAAAATAGGGACCACTTTAGTGCGAAGGTAACTGCCCTCCGTGTGCCTTTGGCATTTAATCATGCCGGCCACATGACCACGGAGCCATCTTCGGACAGCGCTGGCTCTTTGGCTTGTGCAGGGGAACCTTTATCTTTTTAAACTACTTGCTTCTTTTGCTGGGTTGGCAGTGAGGTCTCCAAGGTTATCATATGTTCTTCATGGTTTTAAGTTTCCTTCATAAAGTATTGAGTCTGCTGGGGCTCAGGACTTCATGGCCATCATTGCAATCATGAATCAGTCACCAAATTATTGAGGGCCCAATTCAATAAGGAACCACACATGGATCTGAGTTTTGCCTCAGTACTGTTACATTTTGATCTGAAAGTGGATTACAAAGGGAGTTGGCTTTTTCCTGGGGATCTGGTGGGAAATTTGACTGAGGTCTTAGTTGCCACCTGGAATGGACAAGTATCAAGGGACTTGGGTTGGATTAGCAGCCCATCCCTGGTTGTTGGACCCCAGGACTTTCTGGTTTTCTGAGAAGTCCAGGAAATCACATGATATAAGAGACACTTAGAGTGCCTTAGAGCAGTGTTTTTCAACCTTTTTTGTGCAAAGGCACACTTTTTTCATGAAAAAAATCACGAGGCACACCACCATTAGAAAATGTTAAAAAATTTTAACTCTGTGCCTATATTGACTATATATAAGGTGTTTTTCCCACAGCACACCTTACACTATGTCACGGCACACTAGTGTGCCGCGGCACAGTGGTTGAAAAACACTGCCTTAGAGGAAGATGAAGAGTGACTGTAACAACATGCTTTGCAGATAACCTCATGCTCATATGAGCAGGAAAACACAGTTCTTTTTCAGCTATTATTGTGTCTGCAGGTAGCCTACCAGCAACCTTTTTTTAAGGTGACACACATTCTGTTTGGGAAGGCAAAGTCATAGGAACATCTTCAAAGGTACTGTGAGCAATATTCTAGGCACTTGTCAGGTGAAGTCACTCAAATCTGCTCAGAGAGTCTGGCTGGGTGCTTCTGTGCATCTTAATTGAAGCATTGTTTTGTCCTGTATCTGGGAGATGTTCCTTGTAAATTCCAAGGAACTATCAGCATCTTTGCACTATTAACTTGGCCACCTGTCCTTTAAATCCATGTCCTTTGTGGTTAGTTAAGATTGTTAAGGAGTAACATGCGATTGAGACCAAACAGTGGTGAATGCAGCCTTGAAGGAATGTTTTAAACTTCTTGTAGGTGGCAACGGGGTACCTCCCCTTAAACATTGACAGTTCTGGATCTAATGCTGCTAGATAATTTTCATTCAGTTTCTAATCTAGAAACCCTTGTCTTATGGAGCACCATGGGGCTTGACACTCTTAGCCTTTCTGTTTAATATCTACATGAAACCATTGAATGAGTTCCTCCATCAACAGAGGTTAAGTACGATGCTGAATTGTACATCTTACTCTGGCCTGGCCAAGTGATGTTGTTGGGGTCTTGCCCTGGTTCCTAAAGGCCGTAGAGGTCTAGTTGAAGAGGAAAAAGCTTAGGCTTAACTTTGACAAGACTGAGTGACCATACGATTCTGGTCTTCTCAGGTCCGTGAATTTTCCACCTTTTGTTCTGAGCAAGGTAGAACTTCCCCATGACAGTATGGATATGCAATCTGGAGGTTCTCTCAGAGATCTTCTGACTCAAAAATAAGATGGTATCCCTGACTCAAGGTACCAATTTGTCTGATGTATCAGTTACATTCTTTTCTTGACTGGGAATCTCTGAATCTCCGAGAAAGTGCCTTTCTCAAAACGTTTCTGCTGATCAAATAACATCTGACAGACCAGGTCCTGTCTACAAAACATTATCATCTCATGAGACCCAGGCAGCTTGCTTTCTCTGACCCATCACCTGGCCTCTGAAACAGCAGGCCCCGAGGACAGTGTTTCTCCCCCTCAGCAACTTCAACCTGTGTAGACTTTAACTCCCAGAATTCCTCAGGCAGCCTTGTTGGCTGGGAGATTTGGAGAGTTGAAGTCCATGCAGCTTAAAGTTGCTGAGATTGAGAAATACTGTGCTAACGGTTTAAGTTGCCCTGACCTTGCTGTTCTTCTGGAAGGGGCAAACCCTTTCAGTGGGCACTGGAGAGATAGTGTGTGCACCAGATGGGTAGGTAGGGGGAGAAAATGTAATCAATACGTTAGTATTTCAGTTCCCAGGCTTTCATCTCTGTTTGGCTTTTTACTGAACTGAATGCTGGTTTTATCCGCATGCTGTCCAGAATCATTATAAGTTTGGCACCTTATAGATATGAATGAATGAATGAATGAATGAATGAATGAATGAATGAATGAATGAATGAATGATCAATCTCATCTCCCATTAAGTCAAAATCCATCTAAACATGCATATAGCTAAAGAATAAACAGAAAATACTGAATGCTTTTTTTAAAAGGATAAATCAGATTATTTTGAAAGGAAAAATGGAATCAGATATAAATGGCAAATAGCCATTTTCCATTCCTTATTTTGTTAAGTAAATTGATACTTTTTTCTCCAGAGTTGGGCAACTTTTTTTTTGTATAAGGCCGCTATCCAAAAGAAATAGGAGAATATGGCAGGGCTAGAACAAAAAGAAGCAACATACAATAAACATTTAAATGCATAAAGAAATAAATTCTTCTTCTTCTGGCAATGACCACACAGAGAGAGATTGATTCCAAGCCACTTTCCTTATGTCATGGTTGTCCCATAAAATCTCCATAAATATTTTTTTATTTCCATTTTCATTTTCATAACACACACTCACATGTATACTATACATAGCCGGTATCATATAGTATTAAATAATAATTACATCAGTTCCTCTTGTCAACAATGCCCAGAAAAATAGAAACCCATTATAGCTCTTCTGCTCTCCATACACCTCTTTCTTCTACCACCCTCCAACTTTCTATCTTCCCTCCATCATCCTTTCCTACTCTACTTCCCCTTCCTTTCTACTGCTCCTCTCTCTACAATCCACTCCTCCTTATCCTTCTCATCTTCCCCCCTTACCCTTTCTCCTATCCTTTTCTTCCCATCTTTCTTCTCCCTTCTGTTTCCCACTCCTCCTCTCATTTACATTATCTTGTGGCACAGAAGCTTAACACATAGCTTCAGTAGTGTTTTGTCATCTCTGTACTATAATTTTAGTCAATTTTAATCAAAAGAATGTCCATTTGGGGGGGAGGCGAAATGACATACCAAGTGTATATTTGATATATTTTTAAAGGATCATATATATTACCATAAGAGGCAAAGGGAAAATATATATTTTATAGGCTACTCCAGCTAATATTAGGAAAAGTGTAAACAACACTGTGTTTCTTGGTGAAAATGATGTACAAGATCACAGAGATTTGTAATCCTGTTGCAATTTAAATTTGCACATTTGACAGAATGAATACTGGCGACCTTGATAGGTTTCCCATTGTGCTGAACATTCTTGCACCCAATTCTGCATTTTTATGGATATTGACTTTCTAGTTGCAATTTGCAAATGTCGGGGAAGAGCTGAACTAGGGAAAAGTAATGCTTTGCCAAATTTATTACCCGCAACAAAATCTGAATTTGAGATTTCCTACTCATAAGTCATAATCAGCTCCCAGCCATCAGCTCCAGTGATGGCCATGCCTGAATTTCCTTGGGCTTAAGTTGCATGCTTGCATAATTTTAAGTGCCCATTTTGATTCTCTGAATAGAGAAAACAAGAACATGGATGGCACTCTCGTTTTATGTAGACCACTGAGATATCTTGGGCTTCTGAAGCAAACTCTTTTATTTGATAATGCTTGACCCAGAAACCTCACTCAGGAGGCTGGAGAAAAACCAGGGAAGAGACAAAGGAAGAACTGCATTGATAGGATGGACCCAAATCAGGGTAAGCTGAAAGTTAACAATAGCTTTTCACCCAAAAGTTGTGACAGTCTAAAAGGCCCCTCTGGCAAGCTGTAATTAGAGAACATTGCCAAAAAAGAAGAAAGATCTGGTTTCCTTTGCATGGGAGGTTTTATCCTCTCATCTCCAGTCCTAACCATCTCTTTGTGCATCTGTTTGTTTCATAGGTACAATAGAAGACACCCCAACATTCAATAAAATTCCAAGGCCAGTGTCAGCCGATTCCATAAACTGGAATTAAGATTCAAACACTCATTATTAAAAGCCCAAAGTTGGTGTTAAAAATGTATGGGATTATCTTCAACACTTATTTCTGTATGATACACCAGTCCTGTTTCCATTAAGGAATCCACAGAGCAGAAGTGGGTTCCTACCAGTTCGCACCAATTCGGTAGAACCGGTTCATCAAATCTACCGAACCGGTTAGAAGAGGTTCCACCAGTGGATCCAGAAAGCAGGCCACACTTACAGAAGGGGTTCCAAAAAATTTTGAAACCCACCAGTGACACACACAGAGAGACAGACAGACAGACAGACAGACAAACTCACATAGAAAAAGAGAAAGAAAGGAAGAAATAAATAAATAAATAAAAAGAAAAAAGTGAGAGATATGAAAGAAAAAAAGGAAAAAGGAACAGAGAGACAAAAAGGAGAGAGAGAGAGAGAAAACACATGGCCGGCAAGCCACTCCCACCAGGTCACATGGCTGGCAAGCCACTCCCACAAAGGAGGCCACACCCACAGAGTAGGTTCGAAAATTTTTTGAAACCCACCACTGCCACAGAGCTACCCGTCTTTCCTTATCTGCAACCATCAGAGACACTATAGTATAATCTTCTTTGATCTATATAAGGACCAGGAAGATCAAATCTCTACATGTAAATCAAGTGGTACTTGTTGTTAAGGTAACTCATCTCTTTTTTGTGTAGCTCATGAGGGAATCATGGCTTTCCCCTTCTCCTTCTGCTAATTTGGTCTTCCAACTAACCCAGTGGTGGGTTTCCAAATTTTTTACTACCGGTTCGCTCACACGCTCTAGCAGAAGCATCAGGGTAGATGGGTGGAGCCTCCTGCCTCTGCTACTACCGATTTGCCCAATTTGGACCGAACCGGGAGCAACTCACCTCTGAACTAACCAGAGAAGTAAGTTAGGTTGTGAGAGTTCTGTGGCCTCCCAGAAATGAAGCATTGGGTGTTTATTTTCAAATCATTAGGCAATTGTCTCCTTTGCAAGGTTGCAAAGATTTTATTTTATTTATTTATTTATTTATTTTGTCAAGTGTGCATAAGATAATAGATATAAGTACAGACAAGATTATGAATACATGAAATGGACACAAATAAATGGGGTTCTTAGGACAGGGATGGTAGGTGCATTGGTGTACTTATGCAGGCCCCTTAATGCTTCCAAAGTTGCCTTCCCTGGCTTCACTGCAGGTATCTAGACAACACTTCTGCTGGGACCACCAGCAAATTGAAGAGGCTGCCTGTGAACACAGCTGAGAAGTTGTGGAGCAGCTGTTTGAACTGTGCCAAGGAGTAGTTTCTTGAAGGCTCCAGAGAGAGAGGCTTTAGTTCGGTAAAGCACTTGGAAAGCAGCTGTTTCAAAAGGATTGTAGGAGACTCCTCTCTTAGGGAAGCAGTTTGAATGGGAAAGCTAAGAGGGTCTAATCAGGGGAAAGCCAAAGAGAGACCAGGAGAGGGAGGAAGATGGAGTCCCTTGCAAAGTGTCTCTACTCCTCAACATCCAGGGGGTAAAAGGGTGCAAAGGCCAAAGACCTCTGGATGTTGCCTCAAGATCAGAACAGGTCTACAATTCCTTGGGTCCTCCTTTGTCAGAAATAAATTTCTCATATAAGAACCAGGAGACTATGAACAATAAAAAACATATTTATTGAAAATACAATTCTATATAAGCTTTTGAAAAAGGATTCTCAATCATGAAAGATAGAAAGAGAATGTCGGATAGATCTGAATACATGGCTTGAAAACATTTTGGAATAATAGTCCATCCACCCACCCCCTTACATGTCCGTGTTATGCAATCTTCTGGCTACTTGTCAAACCATTTCCAGACCAAAAATCCCCTTACGGAATTCCCCTTGGCCTCGTTCACCATAAAAGGAAGGTGGCTGCTGCTTCAGTTATAAAAAAGTGTAAAGATGGAGTCGCTTAGGTTCTTTTCTTTTACAAGAATAACCTCATTTCTCTTATCCTTTATTAAAGGAGGGACTGCATGTGCCCTCCTTCCATCATCTACTATGACACCAAGTGTCCTGGATTTTTCAGGTGATGGTTAACCTTTCAGAAAGACCATAAGGAATTTCTTTCATTATGCTAGGATGGATTCTGTCTGACCGCTGGCAATTTGAGTTCCAAGTTGAGAGGTGATTCCTAATCATATTTCTTGAAGCCTGGCTGTAGGTTGCTCCTTCAAGCTTCTCTTCACAACTACCCAGTAGAATGCTTGGCATGTTCTCTGGAAAGACCAAGCCGAAATAGGTGCAACTCTATCTTTCCTGTCACCCTTTTGTCATCTTCACTCAACAGCTAGCAAACTGTTTCTTTTCTCTTCTATTTTTTTTAAAAGATTTTACTTTTGGACATAACTGGAGAAAAGCTACCTTTGTTGCTGTTCTTACAATCTTTCATTAACTTCAAGTTGTTCTATGCTGCAGTTTTCCTACAAAGTGAAGCCAGTTGGACATGTTCTTTCTTGGTGACCTGACTTCTCTTTCCATCTCCTACACCCATAATGGCCAACCTATGGCATGCGTGCCAGAAGTGACACACAGAGCCATCTCTCCGGGCACATCAGCCATGACCGGTTGCTCTTCCGGGTTCCGGCGTCCTGGCCAGCTAGTCTTCACATGCACGGGAGCATCAGAAACCAGAAGAGCAGCTGCCTGGTGCGCATGCCCACAGCAGGAAGATAATCTTCCGGTTTCCAGCATGCACAAGTGCACCCGGCAGCTGGTCTTGTGCACACCAGAAACCGGAAGACCAGGTGGCTGGTGCGCACGCATGCACACAGTCCCTCCCATTTCGGCTTTTGGTGCCAAAAAGGTTCGCCGACACTGTCCTACACAATCTTTATTGATTTTCAACCTTTTGTTAACTTTTTTTGTGCAACCACTTTGGTAACTTCTGCTGTCTCTCTCTCTCTCTCTCTCCTCCCCCTCCACGCAGATACTATCTGAAAATGTGCATTTAGTATCTATGTTACCCAATTCTCACCCACTTTGAACTCTTTTTCCCACAAGGTTCTCCTGCAGTGGAATCCTATTTATCTTTCTTCTGAGTTCATTAAAATCTGCTTCTTTGGCGCCCAAGGCTGATGCAACCTTAGTTTGCCTTATTATCAAGAATTCTAGTTTACATAACAACCCCCCCCCCCTCTATTTTTTTTCAGGGATCAATCTGAATCATATTTGAAGAAAGCAAACCCAGCCTTCCACCATCAAAAACTAAAGTTTTGGTTCAGTGGTTATCAAAAGGATGACAACGTGGATACTTTCTGTTTAATTCTCCTTCCTTCCATCTGTTTGCCTTTCCTGTTTATGCTAATGAGAAGCCCTGTATATGATAATGTCCTTTTGAGAATATCTATTGCATTTATTTTACAAGGAGAGAGAGAGAAAGAGAGAGAGAGGGAAGGAGGGAGGGGGGAAAGCACAGCTTTTGAAAGGCAGTTTTTACTTTGTTTCAAAGGCATTTTAAATGAACAACAAACCATTTCTTTTGTTTGGAACAAATAATCTCTACTGTATTGCAAGAACGAAACTTGAGTAAGCTGCAAAAGATTTTGTTTCACCAGCCTACGCACTGATTCGTACAGTATGTTTAATTTGATATCATTTCATTGGGGAAAAATGTTTAATTTAAAAAAAAAGAATTAATACATAATCTGGGGATGCTATAAGACTGGTGAAACAGAAAGAACTGGCAAGGAACAAAATGATGACTTTTGGGCTAAGAAAACAGGAACACTTTTTTAAAAATCCTGAGACATATGTAATAATAATATTATTCTTGTTGCTCTGAAATAATTGAATTTGAGAGAAGGAATTAATTAACTGTGTAGAATGCATAATTTGCTACATGCAAAGCATTCACAGGGATTTTGGGGGCACTGTCATTTTGAGTTGGCAGCTTGCAGAGACATGACATGTTTGGAGGACTCCCCCCACCCAATGTTTCTATTTTAAAACAGGTAGCTAAAAATGTAATGTGTGAATGCAGCAACTGATGTTACAGGCGCAGTCTTCAAAAAGCCAGAACTGGTTGTGATTCCCTTTTTAAATAGGGTTCTTTCAAATACCCAGTTGTGGCAGTATTATATGAAAAATGCCTTGGAGGGCTACTTTTACTGCGGTGCTTTAATGCTTTGTCCTGTAGGACAGCAATCACCAACTGGTGATCCGTGGACCACTGGTGGTCCACGGGAAAATGTTGGTTGTCCGCAGAAAAAATATTTGCATTTTTTATATTTCACTAAATCAGGGGTCCTCAAATTATGGCTCCTGGTATGGATATGGGCAAGGAACATTTGTGTTGCTGCAGAGAGTCTCCCTCTTTGGGGTCTTTTTGTATGGGTCAGAGGGGGGCAGAAATTTTGATTTGGGGTCTGCTTCAGCCTCCTGGTGCTGGGCTTTGGGCAAAGGCTGGAGGGAAGTGCCACTGGTCGCGAAGAGCTGGAGGGCTTCGTTCCAGTGGGACTGCATCATGGCCTGGAACTGGCTGACCATCTCAGCCTGCTGAGGCTCCAGGCACCGGTACCTGCCCTTGCACTCTTGCAGGTCTTCCTTCGGCTTGGAAAGCCTATGCTCATAGTCCTCAGTGAGG
Source organism: Thamnophis sirtalis (assembly GCF_051295495.1). Taxonomy (NCBI): domain Eukaryota; kingdom Metazoa; phylum Chordata; class Lepidosauria; order Squamata; family Natricidae; genus Thamnophis; species Thamnophis sirtalis. The sequence goes on along the minus strand of NW_028261383.1, from coordinate 75,908,342 downwards.
TGCTTCTGCTGAGCCTCCTTTTTGGTCAGATCCAATTTGAACTGAGCTGTTTTGCCAACTCTTTTTCATGGTGGCTCCTTAGCTCCAACAACTATTGGGGCCCTAAGGAGCCCGGGTGGGTAGGCGAGGAGTGGCTGGGAGGGGAGGGGTGAGTTGATCCTGAGAATTAGAGGGGGAAAAGGAGGATTACTTCATTAGTTTGTCTTCTGGTAATTTGGTAGCCACATTTTGTGAACGGCAAACCCTCACACATGGCATCCAGCGTGTCCAGACACCCATGCCAGAGCTCACAATGTCAAATGTGACCACTATTCTGAAAAGAGGGAGGTTTTCTCCTCTAATTCTCTCAAAAATTTTGCATCTTGGAGCGAAGGGAAAGGACGCGACAAACGGGTATGCAAACAGCAACCTTTATTGAGAACAGAGTGACTACGATTCAACGTGGCGTGGTTCGCGCCAAACATTTATACCTCCGGGTTTGAACGAGGAGCCAATGGGGCGTCGAGTAGCTCGACCAATCAGGGCGAGGATTGAACCGGCTCCGCCCGGGAACCAATCAGAAGGGAGTCCTTTATTCCCGCGCTTGTATTTCCCGCGCTAGTATTCAACACCCCTCCCCCCCTAGTCAAAGAGTTCCCTTAGGAAGGGCAAACATAGTCTTGTAAGTAGGTGGGACGGTGACGTTCTCGTCCCGACCTTCGTGGCTCCCCGGCGGTTGTCGTCGGGGGGGGAACCGCCGGCGGAGGTGTGTCCGTGGCGGGGCGGTGAATCTGCGACGCGGCCCCGTGAGATGGCGCTGGCCCCGGGCCCCATGCCCGATGTCCATTTGTCCGGTGTGGCGTCTCCGTGGCAACAGGAGTGTCCGACAGTGGCCCCGTGCAGTCTGGTTGGGGTGTAGGTTCAGAGTCTCGATAAGGGCTTCGAGGAAGGGAGTAGCCGGGTGAGGCGCGTTTGTCCGAAAGGTTCGCATCGGCTTGTCCCCCGTTCCCCGGGTGGAGGCGGTCCGTTGGGAGGAAGGTCATCGAGGGTGGCTCATGCTGAGAGCGGGTGTCTGAGAGGCTCGGGCCGTCTGTTTCCGTGGGGAGGCGTCGCCTTAACTGGTCCACGTGGCGCCTCCATTGTGTTCCGTCGGCCAGGCCGACCCTGAAGGAACAGGGGCCCGTCAGAGCTGTGATGGTTGCGGGAACCCACCGTGGATCCCCAGAAAAGGAGCGGGCCCATACAGGATCCCCTAACTTAAACGCGTGGGAAGGGAGGGCCCCCAGGTTGCTCGGCAGATCCCCTGCGTAAAGTGGATGGAGCCTGTCTAGGGGGGTTCGCAATCTCCTACCCATCAAGAGCTCCGCGGGGCTTCTATTAGTCGTTGGGCAGGGTATGGAGTGCTGGCTCAAGAGGTAAGCCGCCACTCTTTCTTGCCAGTCGCCCTGGTCCATGCGGCCCAAAGCTTCTTTGGCTGAGCGAACTGCGCGCTCCGCCCGGCCGTTACTAGCTGGGTGATAAGGGGCTGTGGCTGCGTGTCTGATTCCTTGTTCGGCCAGGAATTCTTGGAACGTGGTGGAGGTAAACTGGGGCCCATTATCTGAGACTATCACATCCGGTAACCCATGGGTGGCGAACATCTTACGAAGGGCCCTCACTGTACTCTCTGCTGTGGTGGAGGTCATGATTACCAGCTCCACCCACTTGGAGTAAGCATCGACTACTATCATGAAGTTTCGGCCGTGGAAGGGGCCGGCAAAGTCAATGTGTAAATGGGACCATGGGCCTCTAGGGATTTCCCACTCACGAGGGGCGGCTGTGGGGGGATTCGGCCTAGAGTTTTGGCAGATCCTGCATCGGCCTACGTAGTCTGCAATTTCCGAATCTAGCAAGGGCCACCACACATAGCTACGGGCTAAGGCTTTCATTCGCGCTATGCCTGGGTGGTTTTTGTGGAGTGCGGGCAGGATTCGTGCCCGCAGGGCTGTGGGGATCACTACCCTATCCCCCCAGACAAGACAACCCCCGTGAAGGGCGAGTTCGGCTTGTCGTGCTTTAAATGGTCGGAATCCTTCCGCTACCTTTTCCGCGGGCCAACCCCTCAAAACCCATGAAGCTACTTGGGATAGGACGGGGTCAGCCTTTGTGCAAGCTGCGACGTCCGCGGCAGAGACGGGGAGGTCGGATTCGGCGATGGACAAAATAGAGAGAGCGGGCACGTGGGCTGTGTCCGACTCTGGCAAAGGGCAACGGCTCAGGGCGTCTGCGTGCCCTAGCTGCTTACCCGGACGGTATAACAGCGTATACGAATACGCCGTTAGGAACTCCGTCCAGCGTGTCATGCGGGGAGACAAAATGGGGGGGGTTGGCTTGTCGCCTGCCAGTAGCCCCAGGAGCGGCTTGTGATCCGTGACAAGGGTGAAATTCCTACCATAGAGGTAGTCATGGAACCGCTTAATGCCGGACACTGCAGCCAGGGCTTCTTTATCGATTTGGCTGTAGTTCCGCTCCGTGGAGGAGAGTGTCCGGGAATAGAAAGCTATGGGGGCCTCTGAGCCGTTCGGGAGGGCATGGCTCAGGACCGCCCCTATGCCATAGGGAGAGGCGTCGCAAGTCAGGACTAGGGGCATCCTATCGCTATATTGGATTAGGACTGCCGACGAGGTCAAAATGTCTTTTATAGCCGCGAACGCGTGCGCTTCACGGCTACCCCATTGCCAGGCCGCTGACCGGTCAAGCAGTCGGTGTAGCGGCTCAGCTAGCGACGCCTTGTGGGGAATAAAAGGGGCGTAGAAGTTTAAAAGCCCCAGGAACGCCTGCAATTCCGCCCTAGAGGTGGGTGAAGGTGCGTTTTTGATGGCGGCGACTTTGGAAGGAGTGGGGTGGATGCCTTGGGCATCGATGAGGAACCCCAAGAATTCTACTTTGGGAACAGCAATTTCGCATTTGCTGCGCTTTAGTTTCAGTCCTGCCTCCCTAAAACGTGTGAGAACCTCCCGCAGTATTTTCAGGAGTTCCGAGTGGCTGGGGGCTGCGACCAGGACGTCGTCGAAGTAGGGAACGACGCCTGGGAGCCCGTGGAGCAACCGCTCCATGAGGCTCTGAAAAATCCCCGGGGCAACCGAAACGCCGAATTGGAGGCGGCGGCAACGGAAGGCCCCGCGGTGGGTGACGATGGTCTGGGCTGTAGCCGCATCGTCATCTACGGGAAGCTGCTGGTAGGCCTGTGCCATATCTAGCTTGGCGAAAATGCGGCCTTGCCCTAAGGAGTGGAGTAGGTGTTGCACTACGGGAACCGGATATGGATTTGCCTGCAGGGCCAAATTGATGGTCGACTTATAGTCGGCACATATTCTCACCGATCCGTCGGGTTTGACCGGGAGGACTATGGGGGTTTCCCAACGGGCGTGATCTACGGGCTCGATTACCCCCTGCTCTATAAGCTTATCAAGTTCAGCGTCTACCTTTGCTCTCAATGCGAAGGGGACCCTGCGTGCCTTCAGCCTAATGGGAGCGACCTGGGGATCGAGGCAGAGGGAAATGGGGGTGCCCTTATAACAGCCCAGTTTCCCATCGAACACATCTGCGAACTCATCTAGAACGCTATCTACGGTGAGGGGGACTACCCTGTGCACCCCCTCTATGGTGAGGCCCAAAGCGGGAAACCAATCCAACCCGAGGAGAGCGGGCAGATCGTTCCTGACGATTAGAACTGGGAGTTTCCCCTTAAAGTCTCCGTATTCCACCTGGATGTGGAATATTCCTGCCGTGGGAATCCCATTTCCCTGGTAGTCTAGGAGGGAGACCCCGACGGGGCGCAAATGGCTCTGGGGAACCCCGGGACAAAGGCGGGAAAACAGGGCCCAAGATAGGAGAGAACGGGAAGACCCGGAGTCCACCTCCATTCGACAAAGCTGACCTTCGAGTCGGACGGCGGTGCTGATTTTGCGATCGCCGGCGGGAACGTGGGAAGCCTGGTAGACCACGCAGTCGGCGCTGGAGGGCTGGTAGGTTGAGTGGCAGTCCTCAGCTCGCCTCGCAGGACGTGGCTGTTGGCGGCGTTGCGGTGCCTGGCGCTGGTCGCTGGGCTGCATGAACGATGGGGCTGGCACGAGAGCCCGGCAGACCCTGGCGAGGTGTCCTTCTCCTCGGCAGCGGCGGCAGACGGCGGAACGGAACGGGCAGGATGCGCGGCTGTGGCGGCCGCCGCATCCGCGGCAAGGTGCGTTTGAGACTGGCTGAGCGGGCGTCGGTGGTTGCTGGTGTGGCCTCCGCTTCGGCTGCGTCCTCATTTGTCCGACGGTTTCCTCCTCCTCGTCTTCAGCAGGAGAGAGGTCGTCGACGAGGTTCGTCTGGGTGGAAGGCCCCGCGGCGGTTTGCGCGGGGGTTTTCAGCTGGAGGCGTTCGATGTCGGCCGTGGATTGTTCGGAGAGCTCCGCTGCTCGCGCGGTCTCCACGGCTTGCACCAAGGTGATTTTGTGGTTCCGGAGCATGCGGCTGCGCAAATGCACGTCGCGGACCCCGCATACAAACTGCTCCACGAGGTTCTCCTCCAGGTCTGCAAAATCGCACTGGGCGGCCACTGTGCGCAAAACCTCTAGAAACTGGCTGATGGATTCGTTGGGCTTCTGCACTCGGTGGCGGAAGGTGAAGCGGCGTGCGATCAGAGAGGGTGAGGGAGCGTAGTGGTTCCTCAGCCTGGACATCAGCTCGTCCCACCCAAGTTTGTAGGCTGGCCTCGGGGCGGCCAGGGCTCTCGCAGAGGCGAACATGGAAGGCTCACAGCAGGACAAGAAGAAGCTGCATTTCTCCTCGTCGGTCTGTGCCTGGTTCTTCGATGCGATTAAGTAGCACTCGAAGCGCTCCATGAAGCCGTCCCATGATTCTCCGGCGGATCCGAATGGCGCGAAAGGAGGAAGCGCTGATGCCATCGTGGTGTGGGGCCAGAGAGGGGGAGGAAGAGGGCGGAGAAAATTTTGCGTTCGCTGCCGGAGTTCTCAGCCTGAGGATAGCGTTCGTGCTGGTTCAGACGCGGTGGCAGCTGGCTTGTTCTTCTCCGTGGTCGCGGGAATCGGAATCCCACCTTCGTCGCCAGTTTTGCATCTTGGAGCGAAGGGAAAGGACGCGACAAACGGGTATGCAAACAGCAACCTTTATTGAGAACAGAGTGACTACGATTCAACGTGGCGTGGTTCGCGCCAAACATTTATACCTCCGGGTTTGAACGAGGAGCCAATGGGGCGTCGAGTAGCTCGACCAATCAGGGCGAGGATTGAACCGGCTCCGCCCGGAAACCAATCAGAAGGGAGTCCTTTATTCCCGCGCTTGTATTTTCCGCGCTAGTATTCAACAAAAAAGACTTCAGGAGCCACACAGCGCAAAGAAAACAGGGGTCAATCAAGGATGAATATGCATCTTTCTTTTCAAAGGAAAAGGGAAGTTAGATTAGAAAACAAACATATGATTTAAAATGTGGATCATTTTACAGATGATGATGATGATGATTTCTCTGAATTCTACTTTTTGCTGATGGGGCAGTTATGCCACTCTCTCATCTGAAGATACTAGTTTAAATTCAATATAATGTAATGACTGTAATAGTTACAAATTGTTGTTAGATGGCATTTACACTGTTGTTTTCAGAATTTAAAGGGTAGTTCTGAAAGAGAAATTTTTCCCTTTTCCTTCTTTCATCCTCTACTGCAGAGTGGAGAAATTACTATTGATCTCTGACACTAGTTTGCATTCTTATAGAAACAAACAGAAGAAAAATAATGTTAAAAAGCCAACTCACACAAAAAAGATTTTCAGTAAAGAAAGAACAAGAGGCATTTTTAGTCCTATAAATTCTAATAGTAACCGCCTGTTAAGGAATCCAAAAGAAATGAAATAAATCCTGCATGGTTATTTGTTAACATGCAATTTTATTATTATTATTATGTGTTTTTCCAATGTCAGGTTCCCGATGATTGTTGAATGCCTTTGACTGCTGTGGTTTGTTTTGGCCAGGATGCATTTGGAAGTGTGAGGGACAAAAAGGAAAAGAAAGAATTCATTTGCCTCTTAGTTTGAGGGCTAAACAATAAATGGAAGTCACAAATGTTGCCTTTAATAAACTAATTTTAGAGATCTGTAGCAGCACCTGGTACCCAGAATGGGTTTTGCTAGAGATTTGTCATATAGAAGAATTGTGGTTGTGTACCAATTTGCCCTGCAGCCTTTCAATTGCAATTTAATATAGAATCAGTTACTAACTTACTCCACACAGAGAACTATACCTATGGAATTGGATCCTTGGGTGACAAAAGTCACTGAAAGGCATCATAAATGAAGCATTCCAAGTCTGTGGTGATCCATTTGGTTGAAGGGAAATAGATGAGTTATTTTTCCACCTCTTGCCTGTTCTCCTGGGTATTTTCTTCTCTGCATTATGAGCTCAGGATGCGAAACCTCTCACTAACGCAAGCAAGCAAAAGAATAACACAAATAAGGTATCCCCTTTACTCTGTCATCCTGATAAGCCCCTTAGATATTCTGAATAAAGCTCCCATCTCTATTCTGTTACTTTGCCCTCAAGCTTTGACTATTCCTGCCGTTGGGAAAATGAAATGAAAGAGTTAGTCTATTTAAAACCTACTTTTGTGAGTCTATCAAACTTTCATCCTATATTGAACACCAAATGGTAACCTAAATGCATTACGAGGCTACTTCCAACCACATTCTTTCCTCTGTGATAGTGGCGAATATCTTCTTGCACTTGTCAAGTAGTTATTCAAGCAATTGCTAACTCAATGGAATTTGAGAATAGATATCAGAGATGACTTTAAGAATATCATTGCATTTTGCAGGTTGAATAGCTGCAAGCATAACACAGTGCTGATAAGAAAATAGCACATAATGCATCCAGGCAATGTTCAGCTTGGCATGCAAATGGGTGAACGTATTCCTCAAGTGTTTTGCAAATTTGTCACAACACGTTTTGATGGCTCTTCAGCTGGGTTTTTCTGGGCAGATGACACTAAGCTCTTGATACCTTAAAGTGCTTGGCTGGAAGGCTTCTAGAGGATGAAGACTATTTGTTTGCAGCTTTTGCTGCCCCAAGTAGCATCCCTGTGTATTAACAAATGACCGGTTGACCCTATCTTACACCTTTTGAAGTGTCTCATTTACAGCCTCTGAGCAGTGTTAAATCTTCACTGTTCATCGATCCAATGGGAGAAAATGAAAAGAACATAATTATTTTATTCTATCACATAATCCCTATTAAAGAGGGATACATTTCTATTTTGGAGTGCAATAAACGCTCTAAGTATTATTGGTGTCATTTTGCTTGACTCTTTGACAGGAGGACAAAGAAATAGCCTGGACTATAGAAAGGAATATAACACAGGCTCAGGAGTGTCCACAGGGGTCAAAAAAGTTAAGATGGCAGCCACACCTGTGCAATCAAACCCCACCTCTTTTACATGGATTACACATGTAAAGATACCCACGAAAAGGAAGGGGCTTCAATGGTATTGAGTTCCCCCTGTCAAGAGAGAAACAGTACATGAAAAACTTTGCTTACTCCTCCTCCTCCTTCTCTTCCTCTTCCTTCTCTTCCTCCTCCGCTTCATTTTCCCTTTTAGTGCCAAACTGAACTGAAATTCATAGTTGGATGTTGGTACCAAAGCTTTCAATATGTCAGCTTGAGCTTAAGTTAGGAATGGTCTGAAAGGAGATCAGCTTTCTGGACAATTTGCAATGATTCAGTGTAAAGCGTTTGAATTCTTTGATAATAGGAATAACTTCAGTAGCCGAAATAAAGAAAATGATCTCTTTCTGGGTCTTTGTATTTATTCAATTACACAGGAAAAATAAAACAGAAAAAAAGAAAGCATTATAAGTAAATAAAACTTTGAATTACCCCCCAAAAAATGAAGTTTGTGTGCTGAAATCAAATTTCCAGGTGCCAAATGTGCTCTGGCCGATGGAACTTAATGTTCTACTACGGAACAAAAGCAGGCAGACATTCTTCTGACAAGTTTCAAATCTGTCCACCCCTGGCTGAAGAATGTGTCTTCCAAGCCATAAACAGTCTTTCCCTTGGTATACACCCAGCGCAGACAAGCAGCCACACAAGTAGATGGTTACTTAGATAGTAGGTTGGACTGTGTTATTTTTACACAGTGCAATTTTACTTTCCAGTAGCTGGAAACTGCAATTGTGGAAACATTAACATTGGTGGGTTCAAGCTGAGAATTGTTCTTTAATGCGTGTAACGTATAAATTGACATTTTAATTGCAGGCTATCAGCTGGCGCTTTGAGAAAATGGTGACAACAGTGATTATTTAAACTTTCAGCGCACACCTGGCGTGCTGTACTTAAACAGGTGGTTTGGTGCTTTTTTTTTTCCAATCCTGCCTGAGGGTAAATGTTTTGTTTGCCTTTTTTTCCCCTTTAAAAAAGGATATGCACTGAATGTAAAGTTTGGTACAGAAATAATAAGCTCTGGGTTTAGATTTTGCAGAAATTATTATATGTCTATAGCACTTATGAATCACTCTGTTTCCTAAAGTAGAACATTTTCCTTCTCTAATTATTGGAAAGGACAACATTCCCATGATACCATTTTACTCATAAAACTGCCTCTGAATTTAAACTGGTTTAAGCCACAAATCTTTATAATACAACTTGGGAACAGGAACAATATTTAAGATATACATATCTAAATGGGTTCAGAGTACATTTTCCCTCATCAGAAGAACTGAGTTTGTGCCTTGTATTAATCAATCCTTTGTTTTAACCACTGACAGCTCAATAAGCCAGACTTGTAGCTCATCCATCTATCATAGTGTTGAAACCAATGGTGGGTTCCAGCTCCCGTTGCAACTGGCACGCTGCAACAGGGCCGTACATGCATACTCACTGCCCGCAACGCTCCAGCTGCTTGGAGGAGCGTTGTGCAGGCGCCATATGCTCTGTGCATGTGCACAAATGCCCCAGTCGGCTCAAATAGAGGTAAGGAGAGCGGGCAGGCACCGCTACACCCATACTGGGACGTACCTGTCGTATCCGACCACTGGTTCAAACCAAACCGAGTTTATCAATTGAAGAAATCAATTGCAGTTTTGCCTGATGCCTGTGAAGGAATAACTTTAGGCTGTTGTACGGAGTCCTTAGTGGTAGCATTAGGGTTGTGGTGGTCCTAAAGAGGAACTTTGTGCTTTGGATTTGATTTTAAAAGGTTCTTTGGATACATGGGAGCAGGGGTGCGTTCCGGATTCTTTTACTGCCGGTTTGCTCAGGGACATGCTTTGGGCGCGCGTGCTTAATGCGTGCTACGTGTGCATGTGCAGTAGTGAAAAAATTGCTTCTGCACACGCACAGGAGCAAAAAACAAGATGGCAGCGCCTATGTGCTGCCAATAGAACCGTTTTGGGGGCGTTGGCAGCCAAGTTGCTACCTACTCGGCCGAACTGGGCCGAACCGGTAGGAACCCACCTCTGCATGGCTGCCCCAGTGTAATCTCTCTGGGCAATACTTTAAAACAGCTGCTTATTTTCTCAGGATCATGTGAGCAGAATTTAGAAAAGACTGGTCTAACAAACTATCACCCCTAAATGTAAGGTGTAATATACACCACACACAAGCTGTTACTTTCCTTCCCTCTTTGCTACTCTCCACAAGCACCAAAACCATTAGTCAGACCTTCTTCCTCATGTTGGCTATCAAGAGCTTCAACCTACTGGATGCTACAGGAGATGGGGAAGACTTCATGAACCTGGATTTGGTCCAGCAAAAGGGAGATGCTTCTGCATTGCTTGCTGAAATAGGACGTTTTCTACTCAGCTGTAATCAGAACTATTGATTTCAGATTTTTTTTGGCCCTACATCACGGGGATCAAACTCTCTGCATCATGTTGCCATCATGTGACATTTTGTGACTTTTTTCCCATTTGTGGAGGTGGGGTGGGCATGGCCTAATCCCTGCCCTGCCCTACCTCCACCCCACTTTTTTATGCAGGCTCTCCAAATAGAAAGGGCTAACTGAAGGCCATCTCAGGGTCATTCCTCCTGTCTCCTCTACAGAAGCCTTTCCCACGGTCCAATTCCATTGGCTAAATTTCTTCCAGGCAACTACTAAAGGCAAAGTCTTTTGTTGGGCTTGAAAGATGATCACCTTAATAATCTTGCCAGGTACCTGTGGGTGTGCTTTAAGAGGTGGGGTGGCACAGTGGTTGGAATGCAGTATTGCAGGCTAACTCTGTCACTGCCAGCAGTTCGATTCTCACCAGGCTCAAGGTTGACTCAGCCTTCCATCCTTCTGAGGTCAGTAAAATGAGGATCTAGACTGTTGGGGGCAATAGGTTGACTCTGCAACTGCTTAGAGAGGGCTGTAAAGCACTATCATGCAGTATATAAGTGTAAGTGCTATTGCTATTGCCATTTGTGACTTCTCACTTGCAGTTGGGCAGAGAATGGGATAGAGATCTTTCAACTAAGTTAGCACAATTCTGCTTGTGTTTTTATAAAGCTCCTACAAAATCTTGGGGTAAGAAGAGAAGAATTGGAGGTCATTTAATAATGAGGGTCTTCCCAGTCTAGATTGTGAGAAGACTAACTTTTGCTTTTCCCAATTCATGTTGAAGATTCAAGAACTTACTGAGACAGGCAACTCCATGGACTGATGCTACTTCCTGATTCAATGGCTATGAAGTGGATTGGACAGTCTCTGTACAGCCCTAAAATACATCTCAGCTATGTTAATACAATTGAGTTAGGGAGGCCAGGATCCCATGCCAATCATTTCATTAAATAATGCTTACTTTTTATGGAAAGCTTCCTGCTTCTCTTACACTTTTTAACATGCTATTATGTGTTTAAAATAATTGTTGGCATGACAGCATTATAAAGCTAATAGCAGCCTCGGAGTAGCTGTGAGTTTGATGGGCTAATAATTTAAACAAGAATGAAAACATATAAAGTACATTCTATGCTATTTGTGTGGCATGCAGAGTGCTTGAAGGGGGGAATCAATCTTAGCAACAGGAAGGAAATATTTGAAATCCTCCTTTAGCCATGCAATTTCTTAGGATTGAATTGCATTACTCCAGTCTGCCAAAGAGATGACAGGGCCAAGTTCTTATCTCCTCTGAACTTACGGTTTAAATGTTGAATCAACTGCAGTTATGATAAACACATTTGTGCTGCAAGCGAAAAAGTAATAACCATTTTCAAGGCTAATTGTGCAATAAGTGGACTAGCAGCAGAAATTGTCACAATGTGCAATCTTACACTTAACTAATCCCTACTGAGACTAATGGACTTCCAGGCATATAACATTAGGCTGGTGGTAGCTAATAACATGAGTTTATTACCTCTGCTACATCTGCGGCAAGGATTCTGGGTGAAGGATCTGTAACATCTGCAAATATGACTTGTCAGCTGAGACAACTTTTCAAGTCTGAGCAGCAGCAAAGGGAGACACAAGTTCAGTTCTGGGAAATTCATGGGAAGCTTTAAAAGCCTGTAGGTCATGGATACATTGAAGACAGGTCATAAGCCGAGGGTGTTGAAAATCCATTGGCCAAGGGGCTGGGAAATGCAGCCACAACCCCCCTCCCCATGGTAATAAGAATTTTAGAATTGTAAGCCACCCAAAGTCACTTGGTTGGTTGGGTGGCTATAGAAATTGAATAAATCCATTAACAAGCTAGAAACTGATCTCCATTCAAAGGAGTTGGTATGCAGTATCCCAAAATTTAGTTCCACTTGCTCCCCCATCTCAAAGTATGCGGTGTCTTGTTTCCCCAATAGACTGCACAAGTGATGTGTGTTATTTGCATTATTATGTGCTAATAATGAGAAATGGCACTGACCTATATGGTTAGGAATAAAACAAATACTTTTATAAAAGACTAAAAACTTTTTAGGGGCTTTTTTTTGCTGAAAATGAAACAAAAACTGATGATTGATGGAGTTGATGATTGAAAAAGGGTTGAAAGGATCTTTTGTAGAGTTAACAAGGGGGGGGCATAATAATGAGTTTGTTTACATGTTGAAAAGAAGGTCAAAAGTCACTTCCTTTTTCTGATTCTTGTTTCTTTAATTAGTTCCTCTCCTTTTTTTCCTCTTGTCCACCCCACATTATTTTTCTTTCATCTTTTTTCCTTTTATTTTTTCTTTACATCTATCTTTTACTTATGTAAAAACTTTCAGTAAAAAAGTTATATAAAAATAATTAGGTAATGGCATATTTATGCAACTTAAAAAAATTGTTGGAAACAAAGTAAAAATAACAACTGTGTAATGCCATTCTATGACTGTAATAAACTTAACTAATTATGCACAACTAATGTCAATTATATAAATTTAGGTTTAACAGACAATTCAAATTTCCTCTCTCCCATTAAACTGAGACTTATCATAGCATGTAACATATGCTGCTGCCGTGAAAAGAAACAAGGCCAGTGGAGCAAGTCAGCTGTCCCTGCAGATCAGCTAAAATTGGATAGAAACGTGGGCAGTATTAATGATACAATTGAGGACCACAATTTCTTTTGTATAAGGAGGTATATTTGGAATTTTGGCAGTAAGTTGCATTGTGCAATTGTTGCCTTGGTGAGCATAATTCTTCAGCACCAATGATGACACCCATGGGCAATCACCAGGCTAAACGCCCATTATATCTTTACAAATATTTTCATTTAAAAAGAAATGAATGGGAAGGTAGTAATCCTGCAAAGCAAAACACAGTTTCCGTGCATAATAGATTTTCCAAGGTGGTTTGAGGCTCCCCAAAAGAGTTGGTGCAAGTACAAAAAATAAATTAGTGGGTGATTATACCCTGGGGCCTACTAGTCCAGAAAAAAATTGGTAACTCGCACCATAGTAGAAAATATTGTGAAATTGCCCAAAGCTAGTTTTCAAAACTCCCAATATCTCCTCAGTCCAAAAAGACTTGGGGGCTCCTGATAAAGCAGTCAGAAAATTTCTATTTATCAAAAAAAAAAAACAAAAAACCCCAAACTAGTGACATTGCTCACCTCCAATCTTTCTAACCCTCCAGGACTTTTTCTGTCACTCAACAGATTACCTTTTCTTTTTCGGTGTAAGTGGACATTTTTCCAAACAAAGCATTGGTTGCAGCCATCCATCATTTTTATTTCCTTATAATAGCTCTGGAGCCTACCTGGATCCCAGAGGCTTTCTTGGAAAGCAAGGTTTTGTTAGGGGCAGGACTTGCAGTATGCTGACCTTTTTTTGAAATTAAAAATCCACCCCAAATTCTCCTTTATAGACACTCCTGTAGTTTCAAAAACTCCACGTTATGACTTCCTTGCATGAAACCCTTGCCATTTTGTATGAGAGGTCTTGGCCAGAGACCTTGATCACATCAGGGATAGAGAACTGCTCCATTTCTTTGCTAGGCTAGGATATCACGAGCAATGGCTATATAAAGCCTGCGATGGGGATTTACATTAGAAGCTCTTTTCCATTCGCCTGTTTTGAAGCAGATATGCCAAAGATGCCTGGGGCCATATGAGATCTTTACCAATGGCTGGTTCCCAAGCATTACATTATCTGAGTCACAGCATAATTGTAGATTCAAAATGCAAACATCATCCAAAAGGGCAGTTAAAGCTTCCTCAGCAGGGACACCTTAGGTGACCGAGACCATCAGCAGCCTTTGTTGCTTCATTCTTCTTTAATGATACGACCAGCATTCCTACCAGACTCTACTATCCAACCCTGGACCGAATGGATTGGCAACTACATAATGGCCACCATGGGCTCCTTCTTCACAGACTGAATTTTAAAGAGGAACTCCCTGCAGGCATCTTGTCAAGGAAGCTATATGCAGATACTGTATTTATTTAAAGAACAAGGAAATAGGATACAGTAGATTGACCAAAATGGCAGGAGATTCTTCACAGTGGAGAATTATCATATATATTAGTGCACGCTTCTAGAAATGGTTAAGAGGAATGGTTTGTTCAAGTTTTGAAACACTTGTTCCTCAACACACACACACACACACATACACACACACAAAACACAAAACACAAAATGTGGAAAATGAAAATTACTTAGGTTTAGGTTTCGTTTTATTTATATGCCGCCCTATTCCCAGCAGGACTCAGGGCGGCGCACAAACTCAAGGGAGGAAAGGGAAACACAAAAACTACAAATACAAGCATTTTAAAATAAACACCTTCCTTCTTCTTAGTAACTAGAAGCTTCTTTGTGCTGTGCTGTCAGCCCCTGTCTCTCAAATGATGTGGGGGGGAGGAGGAGGGGTCATACTAATTTTCCAGAGAAAATGCTACCGTTGCATAGTGTTGTCCTAGGAAGCCCCTTGAAAGACGCATCCTTAACTAGGTTCACTCACGGTAAAGCTGCCTTCTGGTCATCACCATGGTGACAAGAAACTTTTGAGTGATCCAAATTGGGACTTTATTTTCAGCCTTAATTTTCAGCCTTAAAAAAAAGGGAAACGATAGGAAGGGCCCGGCTTTTATTCCCTGGAATTTAGGTTATTCTGGAATGAAGGCTTTATTATTATGTCCTGCAAGCCTTTCAAACAAGTGAGATGATTTTCAGCGAAGCACTAAGGACGGTCACCTAGTCAATTTATTTTCAACTCCCAGTCAATTTGTTCAGTATCATCAGCAACGGTTTCAAATAGGCAATTCCAGCGTTACCGGCAAGTGCTTGTCAGCTATTTTGGCTCCTTTAGAAGAGAGGCCCACCTCTGAAAGGACGCTTAGGTGGACTGGACTCTGTGACCTCGCAAAATATAAAGAGCTTGCTGTAACAACAACAGCCCTAGCATTACATGGTACTTCAGATCCATGTCATTCGTTCTTCCAAATTAATTCTAGAAGAACAACTTCCGAAAGAATAAATGTCAACAGAAAAAATATATGCCAAACAGCTATTAGCATGCGGTCTTGCTTCTAAAACACAAGGGTGGCCTTAAGGGGCAATTTAAAAAAAATTCAGAAAGATGTAAACACTGTCCTTTATAGTGGCTCACGTCCACAAGCCATGACAAAAGGGATGCCATCTTGACCATTTTTTTCCAAAATACTTTTTTTATTTTCCATTTTCATAACATATAATCACGTGTATACTATTACATAGCCAATATTGTATTGTATTAAGTAGTAATTGCATCAGTTCCTCTTGCCATCAACTCCCAGAAAGATAAAAACCCATTATTAGCTCTTCTGCTCTCCATACACCTCTTTCTTCTGCCTCTCTCCTCCCCCTCCTTGCCTCCTTTCTTCCCTCCATCATCCTTTTCTACTCTACTTCCCCTTCCTTTCTCCTTCTCCTCTCTCCTCATCCCACTCCTCCTTATTCTCCTCATCTTACCCCCTTACCCTCTCTCCTATCCCTCTCTTCCTATCTTTCTTCTCTCCTCTGCTTCCCACTCTTCCTCTCATTCACTTGGTATATTACAGCTTCTGAGCAAACTCCATTCTATGTTGATGGTATTTATGCTTCCATATCAATATACTTAACATATCTTAGTTTTAAAGAAAAAATAAGAGAAGACAGTATACATGTGCAATCATATTACGTTAAAATCTAACACCCCTCATCAAGCCTAATATACATCCCTCCCCCCCTCCCCCCCAACCCCGCCCCCAACCTTCCCTCCCCCGACTTCCCAGAACCCATACACGGTATAAATCTTTAACAAAAACAGTCTAAAATATATTTGAAAAAAGAATAGAAAATTGATAACATCTTTAAATTGAACTTGGCTCCTCCTTGCTAGGCTAACTTTAAACAATTTATATCATTCCTGATCTTAATCATAAGCTATCTGGAATTTCTTAGTAGGTAGTAATGCAGCTGGTCATGCCCCCAAACCAGTTCTATCGGCAGCAGCATAGGTGCCACCATCTTGTTTTTAACTACGGCGCATGCGCACATAGCAGGCATCAAGTGCGCATGCGCGTCCCTGAGCAAACCAGAACCCATCCCTGCCTCTTTCCATGGTGGTAGTGATTTTGCTATTATTAAGAAGCATTATCCATGACTAAGAAATCAAGGGTGTTTTCGACTGGGGTGTTTCTAGCTCTGTGAAACTGCACTTTTCCTATCTAACATTCTAGTATGTCCACTTTATTTCATCTTGGAATTTCTTTTCAGAGCAGAGGATAATAGTGTTGCCAAGGGTTGTCAGAAAAAAAGTGAATATTGCCATGATTATGTTATCAACTCCCTCTCCAAATAGGTGTGTTGTTATATGTGAATGTAAATAAGGGGGCTTTGATTCCATGGGTCGTAGATGCCATGTTGAAAAAATTTTCTACCCTACTCAGAACTCCTGGTGCTTTCTTTAGAAAATAAGGCTTGTCAATATCAGTTAATTATATTAAATTTAGGGATACATAGGTGACGGGGAATAGTTATGGAACAGTTTTAAATATGAACAAAAAAACAACAACCCCACAACCCTTGGGGATATTATGATTGGTGGAACTGTATAGCGTTTACTTTTTTTAAAAAAAACTTGAAAATAAATAATGCACCTTGAAAATTAGAAGTGATTATTTTAAAAAGGAAATAGAAACTCTAGAATTTATTTTCTTCAAGTAGAGGGGCTGTAGGAACTGCCAAGCAGAGTGGGAATTTATGATTTGAGCAGTTTCCTGCAGTTAGCCACTTTCCTGGTGGGCTGGTCTCCATCAGTTCCATATAGCACGATTTCTAGAACATGGGAGTGGCAGCCCAATGCATCTGAAGGACATCTGAAAGATTACCTTTGATCCTCACTATGGCCTGAAGAACATATTCCCCATGACTTTACTACTCCCCATGACTTTGCTATTCCCCATGACTTTGCTGAAAAAGGAGATTCCGCTTCACCCAAAGTAAATGTATGTTTCTTTGCCAGAAGGTCCTTGCTGTGAAGTGAGCAGCAGGCCATGCCAATGTCCATATGATGGTTCATGACACCATTGTACAACTGATGCTATTGCGATGTAATGTTGTACCCTCTGATGCGGCTATGGAAATCAGGTCATTTGTATCCCCTATTATTCTGTTTATTCCCATGTATGGCATGACTGATTTAGAGATTCCCTAGTAGAAGTGATAATATTGGTAGCCAGAGGGCTCCTCATAAAAACTCAGAGCTGGAACAGAAAGAACTTGTCCTAATGCAACTGATGATCCACTACCACCTTCTTTTTCGTCTTCTTTCTTTCTTTCTCTCTCTCTCCTCCTGCAGGCATTGGGCTTTCATTCTCAAAAGCCTCCAGCCAAGAAGCAGCAGCTGGAGCAACAAGCAAGGATGTTTCCATTAAAGCTCCCCTGAGACTGCCCTCTCCTGAGAAGAGGGGTACAATTGATCCCTACCGTTGAATCATAGGTGCTCTGTTTCCTCCATGCCCACTTGCACTTTTGCACTCTATGGGCTCAGCTGCCCACAACAAATGAGAAACCATCTAAGGCCTTTGGGTCGACTGGATTATCCTAGTGGTTCAGGGAGGCCTTTGCTGCCTTTTTGGAGCAACACAATGATATTCTTGGCTACCTTATGGATTTTGCTGGTTTATCCTGTCACGTGCTTTGCCAATAGTCAGAATCCAAGCTATAATGTGGCAACCAAGAAGGAAATCAGCTTGGAAGGAGACTTCGTTATTGGAGGCCTGTTCCCAGTTCATGAGAAAGGTGGTCCTGCAGAGGATTGTGGCAAAATCAATGAACACCGTGGCATCCAGCGTCTTGAGGCTATGCTGTTTGCCCTAGATGAGATCAACAAGAACCACCATATTCTACCAGGCATTACCCTAGGAGCACACATCCTGGATACCTGCTCCAAAGACACCTATGCCCTGGAGCAGTCGCTGGATTTTGTTCGTGCCTCCCTCACCAGAGTGGATGGCTCTGAGCACATCTGCCCTGATGGGTCCTACGCCATCCACGACGATGTACCTACAGCCATCACAGGTGTCATTGGGGGTTCCTACAGTGATGTCTCAATCCAGGTACAAGGGACAAAAGAGAGAGAAAGAGGAGTTTGTGGGGTTGTTGATGCCTAGAACCAAGAGACCTTATGTTTGGAACCTTGGGATAAGGTGCTGAGCTATGTAAAAGAAGGGAATTGGGCTTGCAGAATTGGGCATTGGGTAAAGGTTTTGGAAGATTTATGTTGATTTTATGGACATGGAAAAACAGGGAGAAAACATTAACACGCTTGGAGGAAACATCTTTACTCTGAAATTAGTTTTGGCCTGTACATCATGCAGATAGTAGGAAATCTATGGTTCCCTAATGTTACTCTACTGCAAAATTTTAGCCCTTCCATTCCAGCCAATTTGGTCAACACTGAGGAATGTTGGACATTTGTTACAGCAACATCTAAAGAGCCACAATTTGCCCATCTCCGGTTTATGGGTTATTGTAAGGATTGCTGAGACATAATAGGTGAACAGCTGTGACAGTTCCAATTATTTTATTTCCTGACTGTAATTCATAATCAGTACTTGGGAAATAAAACTTTCAACGTATCACATGTAATGGGACTGAAACAGATACCATTCACCCATCCCTTTTCATTTATTAGGGACTGGACAAATTTTAAACTCCTTTTCCTTAAAAACTAAGAATGCATTATTATGAATTTATTTTCAGACCAAAAATAAGTACAGTAAAATTTTAAGGTTGATATTATTTTTTAAAAGAATATTGCATTGCCTTATACACCGATCAAATAAACTCGATTCAATACAATACAATAGCAGAGTTGGAAGGGACCTTGGAGGTCTTCTAGTCCAAACCCCTGCCTAGCAGGAAACCCTATACCATTTCATTCTTTCATTCTGAGGGAAGTGGGGAGGAGAAATGAATAGAACTCTTACCTGGAGTAGAATTTTAATGTCATGTGTTTGTAACATGAGTGACAGACAGGATAAGAACACAACAGACAAACAAACAAGGTAAGAACCTACAGGTTACATTGTGGGAGAAGAGAAATTGGTCATGAGGAAAAATGGTATAAAACTTTGGGGATTTCAGTTGAGGCTTTTTAGCAGTTTTTGTATGTCCTGTACTCCCTGCAATGGAGGTAATGTATAGTCATGTTAATTCCAATACCTGTTCGGGAACATGGAGACCGTCTTGAGGGCCAGCCCCTTCTTTTGGGCTCATCCCTGTCCACAAAAGTGCTCTCTGATTCAAAGCTTGTTAATGCAAAGGCCATATCCCATAGCTTTCATATGACAGAGTAATTAGCTGCTGCTGTTGAAAAATCCCTATTAATGCTACAATTAATGCAAATTAATATATCATTATCGTGTACAGAGCCACTGCCAAAAGACAGAAACAGAATATTGAGTGTCATTATCTCATTTACCGAGGGAGGAAGTGCTGGTTGCCAGGGCTTTGCTCTTAGATTTCTGACCTACTTCCCCAAAACAGGACATAAGGAAGACCGATTCCTTCAAATCAAGCCCGTAGCATTCCAAGGTGGACTTTTATTCAGCACAACCTCTGGCTGAGAAGAGCTTGTTGAAGCTGCACTAGCACTAAAGAACTCTCACCATTAAGCTTCAAGGCTTCTTGCTATGTTTGCCTCAGTCTCAGATTTGGCCTCAATTCCAGTTGCCCAGAAACCACAAAATTCCTTTAGAGATACCTGGATCCACTGCCATTTGTCACTTAATTTCACCAAATCGTCTGGAGACATTCCAGGACAAACCTCCTTCATTGCCTAGTCTAATGACCCTGCAACTCTAGAGACTGTGAATATTGTTGCCATTGTGGAAACTTGGGGGATGAAACCCATGAATGGAAGATACAGCTAAAGGCAAAGGTGGGATTGAAAAATGTAAGCAACCGGTTCTCTGCCCAGGTAGGTGTGGCTCTGGTGGGCATGGTCGACTCATGCCCCTGCACCACAGTGGGGAGGGGGATGTTTCACCCTCCTCAGGCTCTGGAGGCTTTCCTCGAACTTCCAGGAGGGCAAAAACGGCCTCCCTCAGGCTCCAGAGGCTGGAAACAGGCCTATTTTTGGAATTCCAGAAGACCCATTTTTCCCTCCCAGAGCCTCTATGCAGGCCCTACACTTACCTGGCATGATGAATGGGCCACGTGGAGACTCCTGGGAGGGGAGGGGTGGGCAAGGCCAGTCAGACCTTGCAACAACCGGTTCGGCAAACCGGATGCAAAATAACATCCAGTTTGCCTGAACCAATGCGAACTGGCTGAATCCAAACCCCCGACGGGATTTAAGTAGTTTAAATGAAACAGACCTAATAAAAGAGGAGATGGAGTTGTGTTATATATAAGAAATAACTATATCTCTACAGAAATAGAACAATGATGAAAAACATCTTGAATGCATTTGGGTCAATATAAAATGAAAAAAAAGAATGACATTGCCATAGGGGTATACTACAGGCCACCGAACCAAAACAGAAGAAATAGATGAACGTTTTGCTAGTCAGTTAACTAATGTATGCAGGACGCATAGCACAATAGTAATGGGAGACTTTAGCTGCCATCAACTGGGAGACAAACTCTGCACCAAGTAGAAGATCAAATGGATTCATGACAAACCCAGCAGACAACTTTGTCTCCCAAAAGGTAGAGAAGGGAACTAGAGGGTCAGCCCTACTGGACTTAATTCTCACTAACAGAGACGAAATGACAGAAAGTGTTGAAGCTACAAGAACCTTGAGGGGGAGTGATCATGCAATATTGTAATGCAACATTATGCAATAGAACAAAGTCAAACTAAAGTCTTGGATTTCAAGAGAGGTGATTTCTGTTCTGTTAGAATCAGCTTTTGATGCCTGGAACTTATAAGAACCAGGAGGAAATTGTAGCCGGAAGGTTATATTAAGGGGAGCAACCAAGTGAGCCCAAAACAAATTCTTATGCTGTTTTTTAATAGACATTTACACGTTGGCTTTCCTCATACGCATATCTCATATGCGCAGCAGGAGATCCTGCTGGCAGAACAACACAGACATACTGTAGTTGGGATAGGTCGCTGAAATGCAGAATTGGGTTGGACTCTTGAAATCAAAATTTGGACAGCACCATCCTGGCTCATACCTGCCCCAGCTCTGTTCTTATTTAGAAATAATCACACATGACTGCTCAACCATTTCCTATTCCTTCAAACTGGGAAAAGCAGAAGATGCCAACGCAACTCTAGGTACGCCTCCTCTCTTGGGGCTCCATTCTCCATCCTGCCATTTGGCACTCTACAGCCTTTATATTCTACTCTGACATGTAAATGAAATTCCAAGACAAGAAAAAAAATAGTCCTCTTTTCAAAGGTATCTGGTAATTTATGTTTAGATCGTTTAAAAAGAAAAGAAAGCCATGTGATTGGAAAACAAGGAAATATAGGGACTCCTAGCTTTCTTCTCTTGTCTGCCTCTTCATTCTCCAGGACCAGACATTCATGCAAGCTACTAAACATAAGAGCCTACTCTATTCCATATCTATAGTATGGATAAGAGCTTGTTCATGCTTGAACCGTGAGATGGGTGGCATATAAATTTAATAAATAAAAAAAAATAAAATGCAGAGTGAAATATTAACAGAAGGCCATGTTACTTTTTGAAAGGCCCCCTACTTCACAATACTCCCATGGGTACTTTATGTCCCTTAAGCCCTCCCAGGAGCTGACAGAGGTTCCCTATTTATCACAAGATAGGGACATTCTCAGAGAATAGATGACAGTCAATACTTTTCCAACATCTGAATCAGGGTGAGGCATCTTCTTCCCTTGATGACCCCAAAGAATGTGTGGCCCCAGCTCACAGAAGTTGAAGTGGTACATTTCAAAGGACGTTGCTTGCCTAGCTCAGCTCTGCTGTTCTCAGCATCTGTTGAACCTCCTACTTCTGGGGAGTTTTGAAACTGCTGCCATTTATAAAGAGGGGCAAATATTGTTCCTGATAGCTTCCATTTAAATGCCCTAAATGTTTCCATGGAGATTCTCAGTCATCCAGGTCGTGGTTGTCCCAAAGGTACTTTTTCAAGAGGAAACCGGACTTTCTGGATTTGAAGAAGCGAAGCATCTTCAAAGAAAAATCAGAAAGTCCAGTTGCCTCTTGAAAAAGCACCTAGCTATGTCCGTTTCTTCTCTGCTCAAAAGAGCAAATATTGCTGACTAACACCAGCTTGTTTTGGATAAGGAGGCCACAGAAGAAATGCATGGGATGGTCTATCTCATGTACACCCATCCCTCAGAGCTTTAACAATGTGCATCAGTAGATAAAGAATGTAAGACAGAATCCAGAATACAAAGCAAAACACAACAGATGGCCATTTTTGTGAAGGAATCTTCTGCTAAACTCAACAAACCAAAAGTTGGATAAACAAAGAAGGGCAAGTAGGGATACAGAGTGGAAGAGCTATAGATGGCAAGATAATTAGTGAGCTTATTAAAAGAGTAAGCAGATCAATTAGCTAAAGTGGCTATTCCTCTCCACAGACCTGTGTGGTAGCAACACAAAAGATATTTATTAATAACTCTGGGTTTTTCTTACTAGTGGATCTCCCCTGTGTTTTGTGCCCCCTCCAGGCTGGAAAGAACCTGAGGGCTTTCTGTTTCCAGTTCTCTCCATTCATTCCCCTGGGATTGGCACAAAAAGCAACACATCTGAATAAGCTAAGACACTTTTTGTCCAAAGCAGGCAGTAATTTTCCCCACATCTCTATTATGTCTTCTTCTAAGATGTTTCTGCAAAAGCTCTTTAAAAGAAAAAAAAAAGTTCAACAACTGGCAGGTTTTTGTGAAACTGCTTGTATAAGAGCCATGGTGGTGCAGTGGTTAGAGTGCAGTACTGCGGGCTACTTCTGCTGACTGCCAGCTGTCTGCAATTTGGCAGTTCGAATCTCCCCAGGCTCAAGGCTGACTCAGCCTTTCATTCTTCCGAGGTCAGTTAAATGAGGACCCAGATTGTTGGGGGCAAATGCAGACTCTTAGAGAGGGCTGTAAAGTGGTATATAAGTCTAAGTGCTATTGCTATACATACATGTGTACAAGTGCACATCTATGGCATCTTTTGCCAGAGTGCAGCTAATTTAAGAAAGAAACTGGACCCTTCAAGCAAGAGGCTACTTATATTTCATTCATCTAAGGATAAATAAATGAAGGGATCTCAGTTTTACAGGTGGGGAGAGAGCTTCATGTATAAATCTTTCCATTCCCCACCATTCAGTCAAAACTGAAGCAACTTCTTGGATGAGAAGCAAAATATCCTCAAGGAAAAAACAAAAGAATTCCAATTGAGAAAGTACCAATGGGATAACCATGACCTGGATGACTGAGAATCTCCATACACAATCAGATTCATAGAAATTGTGCAAAAGACCCTGGTAGATAGAGAAGCGGGGCAGAGGTGGGTTACCAATTTCTTTACTACCGGTTTGAGCGCGCTCCTGTGCGATGCTTCTGGGCATGCGGGCGGAGCCTTTCACTGCTGCTACTACCAGTTTGGCCAATCAGGACCAAACTGGCAGCAACCACCTCTGGAGCGGGGGCTGACTAGCGAGTGACCGAAAACAAACACCAGACTCCCCCCAAAAGATGAAAAGCTGCTGAAGTTAATTCTCTCCAGCTCTTTGAACATTCAGGGACAAGAGCTGAAAACTGAAGCAGACCTTTGGAGCCTCTGCAGCCCGAACCTCAAAGTAACATTCCAAATAAAAGGGCTAAGGAGGTCAACAGTCTGGCAGTCACAGCTATTTGAAGCACCTTCTCCTGCTTTCACACCAATAGCCTCAGTAAGCCTTTCAGTTTAGCTCTGGGCATATGGATAGTCTCTGGTCCAGAGACTTTGAGGAAGGCTTTCTAGCATGAGGAACCACATCTCTTCCCTGCCTGGGCAATGAGCTAAATCCCAACCAGGCAGTCCAGAAGGGTTGGGGAGCTTACTTCTTGTTATGACCTAGGCTTCACCAAATCACGAAACAGACTCCTTGTCCCCCACCAAAAAACCCTTTTTATTTGGCTAATGTGAATTCCTAGCATTCACAGTCTTTCAATGGTGAATTGCAAACACAGCCCTTATCAGTCCTTGGATAGTTGCCAGGTAAATAGCTTCCAGAGGCAAGGCTGTACAAGGAAATACTTGGCAAGGAATCTCTCAGATAGGCAAATCTTCATACTAACAAACTGTCTCCTGCAAACACCACTCCCTTTTTTCTCCTATTTATTCCCTACGGGAGGGGCCATTCATCATCCCCTTCTGCCTTTACACCCGAGTTGATCTCTGTTCCTTAATTGTTTCCTTTTCCTGATAGCTCTGCGCATGTGCATATCGGGAACAGGCACTAGCTGTTCTTCAGCCCCACTTATCTCTGACTCTGAAGATAGCTGATAACTGTCAGACAGCCCTGGCCCCATCTCTGCCTCCAACACAGAGCCCTCATCAGAGCCTTCCCCAGATTCCAGGACTGGCCCATGTTCCTCCTTAAGAGTCGAGGTGGCGCAGTGGTTAGGGTGCAGTACTGCAGCCACTTCAGCTGACTGTTATCTGCAGTTCAGCGGTTCAAATCTCACCGGCTCAAGGTTGACTCAGCCTTCCATCCTTCCGAGGTGGGTGAAATGAGGACCCGGATTGTTGTTGGGGGCAATATGCTGACTCTGTAAACCGCTTAGAGAGGGCTGAAAGCCCTATGAAGCGGTATATAAGTCTTAACTGCTATTGCTATTGCTATTGCTCCCCAGCCTCCTCATTTTCTGAGTCTGCCGCCAGCTCTGCTGGTCGCTGGCAGGCCACGACGTTTATACTTGCCTGATAAGGGTCACCCAGCAAGTGCATTCCCTACAAACTTCTCTTTGCCATCTCCGGCCACCCCTTCTTCAGAGCAGCCTTTATGTTTGGCAAGTACAGAATCAACAGATATTGTACCCTACTGCTGTGGCTTATTCACAAGGAGACTGGTGTTTTCTGTTCACAACAGTAATATTTGTTGTCAATGGGTCTGAATCAATTACAATCTCTAGAGAGACCCCAAAGACCATACTAACTCAGTAGAAGAATCTGGGCAAAATCGTCTGAGAATGATCTAAATATCTCAGGTTGCCACTCGATCTTTCCTTTTGATGTGAAAGACTATTTGACTTGGGTTCAAGTCAAATAACCTAATTTGATATACCATAAAATAATTCCTATATTCTTGGAAATGTAAAGTTTCTTTTGTTTAGCCAGTGCAGGGATGCCCTATTACTTTTTTTTTACATCACTTTTTAAGAGAAATATTCTGAGAAACGTTCAGTGATAAAGCATTGCATTAGATCTGAGTCCATCAATGTCAGAAACTATATGGTAGTTGTAAGCCAGTTGTCTCTTAATTATTGGGGGGGGGAGACTTCCCTCCCCCAAGTCTAGTTAAAAAGATTCTAGATAACTTATAAAATTTTAAATCAATATTTAAAACATGGCACGACAGAAATATTAGAACAGAAGTTAACAGTTCAAAACATAATAATCAATAAGACAACAGTGAGCAAACATCCTAGGCAAATAAACTTCTCGTTAGTGCCCAAAATTAATCAGATTTGTGCCAGATGAGTCATTTGGGGGAAAGATTCAAAAACATGAGGTAAAAATAAGGCTTCTATATCTGGGCTGCAAAATATAACTGTTAGATAATGGCAAAGAGAAATGGAAAATTTGAGCATCCGGGGATCATCCAGATTTGTGCAGCCTAAGTGCAATAATGAAGAAAGAAAACTAGCCATTCCATTTCTTTCTTTCTCCCTAGAGTAAGCCAGACTGGTGTTGATTACTGTGGCTTTAATAACTTTTGTGACATTGATTACAAGATATGGGATGAATATATCTACTTTTGACATTTTTTCCTTGATGTGGAGATATAGCAATAGCACTTAGACTTATATAAGAGCCAAGGTGGCGCAGTGGTTAAATGCAGCACTGCAGGCTACTGCTAGATCAGCAGTTCAGCGGTTCAAATCCCACCGGCTCAGGGTTGACTCAGCCTTCCATCCTTCCGAGGTGGGTAAAATGAGGACCCAGATTGTTGGGGGCAATATGCTGACTCTCTGTAAACCGCTTAGAGAGGGCTGAAAGCCCTATGAAGCGGTATATAAGTCTACTGCTATATACCACGCTAAGCATTTACAGAGTCAGAATATTGCCCCCAACAATCAGGATCCTTATTTAGCAACCTCAGAAGGATGGAAGGCTGAGTCAACCTTGAGCCAATGAGAAATGAATTGCTGGCAGTTGGCAGAATTAGCCTGCAATACTCAGTGGTGGGTTCCTAACGGTTTGGACCAGTTCAGCCGAACTGGTAATGGTTTGGTGGCCTGAGTTGCTCGAACCGGCAGAGACCCAGGCCTGCCATGCCCCCGAACCGGTTCTTCACACCCCCGAAGCAGCTGCCATCTTGATTTTTGTAATTGCACAAATTTATTTTTTCTTTTTTTAATGTTTTGCGCATATACAGACCTATTTTTGTGCAAATGCTCACGCACACGTAGCAAAAATTTTGCGTACACTGATTCAGCAGTAATACAGTAATACTGGGAGCAACCCACCCCTGGCAATACTGCATTCTAAACACTGTGCCACTATGGCCTCATATAAAGTATAATATCTAGAAGATTGAGACATGGTTGTGAGTGTAATACATTAGTTCTGAGTGAGCTAGGAAACAGTAGTGTGCATTATGTACACTATGTACCTAATGTACATTATGTTAAGTCATGTTATGTTTAAATCAGGCTACTATATTTATTCAACAAATTATATTAATAAAAATGTGCCTTAATACAAATTAATTGGGCCATTCCAATTTATTAAGTATAATAAACAATTATGATAAAAATAAAAAATAAATTAAATAATCAAACGATCATTCAAAAGCCAGGGTTAAAAAGTTTTGCAACTGTATGTAGCGAAACCAGGCCAAAATCAACATTTTCTCAGTCTGTAGATGATTAGTAGCTTGATAACAAGTATATCAATTTAACAAACAAACAAACAAACAAACTTGTTTTGTGGCTGTTACAATTGAAGTAGAGTCCTATTTTTTTCCTATTTTTTAAAGTTGTATCTCGAAATGAGCCCATTGAAAAAGATGAGACCCTGATTAATCTGGACCTCCACTGCAGAGAAATATCCAGTTGCTTCCGATCTGCTTCTCAAGTATTTTCAGAATATAAATTATCCTTTTCTGATATTCAAGGTTCAGTGAAGTCAGCATAACTTAGTTGCTCAAATATAGAACCTACAGTAGCATAGGTACTAATTTACTAATTTTACTTGCTGGGCTGTGGCCTTAACTTTGCTTGTTAATTAAAGGCACCATTAGAGAAAATAAAGCATATTATAATTTACTCCCCACTTCTTCAAGCAATAAGGGTGACTTTTGGAAATCTGGGATAGGATAGATAATTAGGGAAGGACAGCAATCTTAAAATACACAAATGTCCAAATAAGTGGAACAACTGCATATACGATACTAAAAATTCACTATTTGATTTCTGATTTCAAGGGAGAAGCACCCTGAAAGCAAGAGACTTCTATCTTTGAACTCCCAGTTTTTTGTGTGTTTGTGCCGCCCCATCACCCTCTCTCTTTTAAAATAATTTTAACTGAAGATTATTGTATAAAATAATCCTTTGTATAATTATTGTATAAAAGCAAATACAAATGAAACTCAGAAAGAAAAAGAGAGAGAAAGAATAAAAGTGCAAGGAAAAAAAGAAAAGATACAGAAAAACATTGAAGAAAGTAACTTCCAATGTTCACACAATAAATACAAATTAATTTAGTAAATCTTCATCCCTATAAGGCTATAAACAATACAATACAATACAATAGCAGAGTTGGAAGGGACCTTGGAGATCTTCTAGTTCAACCCCCTGCCTAGGCAGGAAACCCTATACCGTTTCAGACAGATGGCTATCCAACATCTTCTTAAAGACTTGCAGTGTTGGGGCATTCACAACTTCTGGAGGCAAGCTCTGATTAATTGTTCTAACTATCAGGAAATTTCTCCTCGGTTCTAAGTTGCTTCTCTCCTTGATTAGTTTCCACCCATTGCTTCTTGTTCTACCCTCAGGTGCCTTGGAGAATAGTTTTACTCCCTCTTCTTTGTGGCAACCCCTGAGATATTGGAACACTGCTATCATGTCTCCCCTAGTCCTTCTTTCTCTTAAACTAGACATACCCAGTTCCTGCAACTGTTTTTCATATGTTTTAGTCTCCAGTCCCCTAATCATCTTTGTTGCTCTTTTCTGAACTCTTTCCAGAGTCTCCACATCTTTTCTACATCGTGTCGATCAGAACTGAATCCGGTATTCCAAGTGTGGCCTTACCAAGGCATTATAAAGTGGTATTAACACTTCACGTAATCTTGATTCTATCCCTCTATTTATGCAGCCTAGAACCGTGTTGGCTTTTTTGGCAGCTGCTGCACACTGCTGGCTCATATTTAAATGATTGTCCACTAGGACTCCAAGATTCCTCTCACAGTTACTATTGTTGAGCAAGGTACCACCTATACTGTACCTGTGCAGTTTGTTTTTGTTGCCTAAATGTAGACCTTCCTTTTTTTCACCATTGAATTTCATTTTGTTAGATAGTGACCAATGTTCAAGTTTATCAAGATCCTTCTATATCTTAAGCCTATTTTCTGGAATGTTGGCTATTCTTGCCAGCTTGGTGTCATCTGCAAATTTGATGAGTTCCCCATTTATTCCCTCATCCAAATTGTTGATGAAGATGTTGAAGAGTACTGGGCCTAAAACAGAGCCTTGGGGTATTCCACTGCATACTTCCCTCCATGTAGATGCAGTTCCATTGAGGACTACATGTTGAGTGCGGTTGGTCAGCCAGTTACGAATCCATCTGGTGGTGATGCTGTCTAACCCACATTCTTCTACTTTATCTAGTAGTAGGTTATGGTCTACCTTATCAAATGCCTTACTGAAGTCCAAGTAAACTATATCGACGATGCCACCCACTAATTTCCTCTGGTCCACTAATTTTGTCACATTATCAAAGAATGCAATAAGACTAGTCTGGCATGATCTGTTTTTGACAAACCCATGTTGGCTTTTGGCTATTACTTTGTTTGCTTCTAGGTGTTCGCTAATTTGTTGCTTGATTATTTTTTCCAGAATCTTTCTTGGTATTGAGGTCAGGCTGATAGGTCTATAGTTTCCTGCATCGATTTTTTTTCTTTTTTCTAGATGGGAACCACATCAGCTTTTTTTCAGTCCTCTGGTAGTTCCCCGGTGTTTCAGGATCTCTGAAAGATATAATTCAGTGGTTCTGAGATCTCGTCTGCCAGTTCCTTCAGAACCCTGGGGTGTAATCCATCCAGTCCTGGTGATTTGAACTCATCTAGGGTAGACAGGTGCCCACTTACCATTTTCTTCCCTATTTCAATTTGTGTTCCTAATCAGATTATCTATTCTTTCCATAACACAGTCCTTATCTAAATGCAAATCCATAAATCATCAACTTTTCAATTCTGGTGTGAGTAAAAAGTTCGTAAAGGATTGCCACAGATTTATAAACACATGTTATTTTATCCTTGATCAAACAAACCATCTTTATATTCTCACTTTTTACTTCTAACAATCTTGATGTTTAATTCATTAAGTTGTTGTTATAGGAATCTATCTTTCTTCAGCTTTTCTTTACCCATCCCAAAGACTTCTTTGAAGCTTTATCAAATCTCTTTTGTAAATACCGTAAGAAGTCATATTCATGTCATTCTCTTAGTTTATAGCAATAGCAGCAATAGCAGTAGACTTATATACCGCTTCATAGGCCTTTCAGGCCTCTCTAAGCGGTTTACAGAGAGTCAGCATATTGCCCCCAACAATCTGGGTCCTCATTTTACCCACCTCGGAAGGATGGAAGGCTGAGTCAACCCTGAGCCGGTGAGATTTGAACCGCTGACCTGCTGATCTAGCAGTAGCCTGCAGTGCTGCATTTAACCACTGCGCCACCTTGGCTCTAATGCTATTTTGTCATTTGCATTTCCACTTTAACTTTCAAAGCCTTAACTTCCTTTCTTTTGCGTCTCTAGCAAGAAGTCTTTATCCAGGTCATTCTCTTGGCTTCTCATTTGTATTTCTACCTTAGCTATTTTCTCTACGTTGCAATCCATACTTCTTTTATTATCCAGTATTTCTGATTCTAATATTTCTACATCAAGAAGAATTTGTTTTTCATCTATCATTCCTTTTTAACATATTTTAGATACAAACTATGCATAAAAATAGCATTAATGTTGATATTGTGGCTAGTAATTTCTGGTCCCATTCCTCAAAAATTTCCTGAAGTGTTTCAAATGTCAAAACATTTTGTATCATTTTGTAAATCCCAAGACTGACTGAGAATAAAGGGTAAATCTGCACCTTTTTTCTTCTTTTCCTGGAACCTTTAGTTCCTTCTAGTATCCAGTTTCTGAAATCATAAGATCCCATATCTTTCTTATGACTTAAGATACACAAAACAATTTAGTTCCCATGAAAGGTTGTTGGTTTATAATTAGTTCCAAAACCTTACAATAAAAACCTTCAAATTTCAAACTTATTTTAACCCTCAATTTGTTTATAACTTTCTTGGATTAAAGTCTTAGTTAGCTTTTTTTGGCATTTATTTCCAATTCTTTAAATTGCTAAACTTAGCTTTTTTTTCTTCTTTTGTTCAAGACTTCAGTTAAAGTTACAGGGTGGCTGTTCAAATTTACAATTATGAAGATCTGCAATAATCTTAAGATAGTTAAATAGGTAATTTCTGAAAGTGATTAAAAAATGAGGCTATTAAACTCATAGTCTTTTAAATGGTTCTACCCAGTGGTAAAATTCTTTTTTTTTTTTTACTACCGGTTCTTTGGGCGTGGCTTGGTGGGTGTGGCAGGGGAAGGATACTGTAAAATCTGCATTCCCTCCCCACTCCAGGGGAAAATTACTGTAAAATCTCAATTCCCACCCCACTCCAGAAAAAGGATACTGCAAAATCTCAATTCCCACCCCACTCTGGGGCCAGCCAGGGGTGGCATTTGCCAGTTCTCTGAACTACTCAAAATTTCCACTACCGGTTCTCCAGAACCTGCTGAATTTCACCCCTGGTTCTTACCATGGTTCTGGGAATGATGGCTGATTCCTTCCTTTCTCAGAACTCAAACCCATGGAAGACCAATGTCTTGCAGTCTCCTTGCAACAGTAGCTGCAAAGAGGATGTGTAGGTGAACTCTTGGCTTCCTGAGGGTTTCCATAGAACCAGTCTGAAGCCATGGTCATTGTCTTTGCTCTTTTAGGACATGTTAGTTCACCCTGCCTCTCCCAGAATTTCTCAGATTCAAATATGTGTGTCTCACTGTTTCAAGCTGCTTTTATAAACACTCTACAAACTCTGGCTTTCCATTCCAAGCATTCCAAATAAATTTTGGTGTTAAAAATGTGTTTTACCAACCCATTCCAGTTTGTTTGTTTCATCCCAGGGACGGTGACTGGGCTTTGCTTTCTGGTCACCTTGCTCAAAACATAATGACATTTATTTATTTGTTTGTTTGTTTGTTTGTTTGTTGGAGCTGCATTCTACAAATACTTTTCTCCTTTGTTCCTGAGTTCTTGTTAATCAACAATAATGTCAATATTCAAATCTATGCCATCATAAACCAGGCTGTTGAGTGAGTAGTTGCTGAACTCCTGCTGAAGAACGTAATTCCGCCAGTTGTTTTGAATAACCTGGGCTGCCTTTTGATACTTCTTGAACTGAGTTTTTATAAGCCACATCCTTAACTTTGACTGCAAGAGGACGGTCGACTTCTCAGGCCAAACATACATCATCAAGGCCCTAATCCTTCTCTCCTCTTTAAGCTGAAAGACACGTTGGCGCCACCACCTCTGGATTGATATTGCACACACACTGGCAAAAAAAAGAGAACGCCGGACCAGCGTACCCCGCCACCATCTTTGGAGGAAGAGAGCAGTCTGAGAAGAGGAAACAATTAACAGGATGTCAGTAGAATGTAGTCAAAAGCAGAAGAAAAAATCTTCGGGGCGGGGGAGAGTGGAAGTAGCACTAAATAGTCAAGTGTTCCATTTGATTGTTTCTATCAGCTGCACAAGAGTAAAGAGACAAAAAACTGAAACTACACATTTAAAATATGGTTGGTCTGGACTAGAGGGGACAAACATCTCAAAAACTGGACACTATATTGCCAGTTGTATTTACACCCCTGGACAACCCCTCATGTGAATTGTTGATTTCATGGGATGTTGGCTATTTTAACATTTCAATTTAATTGGGGGAATTCACAGGGACTACCAACCCATGTTCTGGCCAAGAGAGAAAAACAAGGCTTTTGATAGTTTGTTATTCTTCCTGGATTCATTCCGGAACAAGTCTTTTTACAAAATCTTCCTGGTGCCATTCTCTCTCTTTTTGGTACCATGATAGAGGGAGAAGGGATAATACACTGAATTTAGGTGTAATGCATACAGAAAAAATGATTTTTGTGTGTGTAATGTGCACACATCTTCATGATCATCATATTGACTTTTTAAACATATTCTGGGCTTAGGTAGGAAGCCCTATATTATTTCAGACAAATGGTTGTCCAATCTTTTCTTTAAAACTTCCAGTGTTGAGGCATTCACAACTTCTGGGGGCAAACTGTTCCACTGATTAATTGTTCTGTCAGGAAATTTCTCCTTAATTCTAGGTTGCTTCTCTCCTTGATTAGTTTCCACCCATTGCTTCTTGTCCTGCCCCTGGGTGCTTTGGAGAATAGATTGACCCCCTCTTCTTTGTGGCAGCCCCTGAGATATTGGAACACTGCTATCATGTCTCCCCTACTCCTTTTTTTCATTAAACTAGACATACCCAGTTCCTGCAACCGTTCTTCATATGTTTTAGTTTCCAGTCCCCTAATCATCTTTGTTGCTCTTCTCTGAACTCTTTCTAGAGTCTCTACATCTTTTAATATCATGGTGACACTTGATTACATGGTAGTTTAAGACAACTACAAGTTTCTTCCTTCTATTTTCCCCATAGCAACAACTTGTGAGGTGGGTTGGGTTGAGAGAGACTGGCAGAAAGTCATCCAGCCAGGTTTTCATGCCTGAGGCAGGACTAGAACTCCAACCAAAAATTGCCTGTTAGGGAGATCAAGGTTTAAAAAATAAATATATTTTTTTATTTTTTATTTTAAAAACCCTCATATTCTCGGTTTCTAGCCCGATGCCTTAACCACTAGACCAAACTGGCTGATTGATAATTAACTGATCCCTATGTCAGGTTATGGTGCGGATTTTGTTTTCACTCATTAAGTGTGGTGATATTAAGTCAATCAGACTTTTAAAATGTTTTGCTTCTCCCTAGTTTTGATTCAATTCAGTGTTCATTGTTGCATAGCTTTTTAATTTGACAAGTAGCTACATTGGGAAAACCTGTTGCAAGTCTAGAAATTATACTTTATATCTGGAAAAGGTTCAGAAATAAGAAATCAGAATGCATTTATTTCTCTTGGGACAGTCCTCCAAAAGAATGTTTGCTTTCAGGCCCCCTCTATCACATCTCTGAAAAAATAGAAACTTCAACAGATATTATATATATATATATATATATATATATATATATATATATATATATATATATATGTATGTATGTATGTATGTATGTATGTATGTATGTATGTATGTATGTATGTATGTATGCATTTCAAGCTATTTAGCTCTCATCAGCTAGCCATACCCATGTTGGGAATATTTGGGCATACCAGGGGTTGTGACTTTAAATATATACCTCTCACCCTGGCTGGCTGATAAGGAGTCGAGCTCTGTAGCTCAATGGTTAACACATCTGCCTAAGAGGCAATAGAGCACAGGTTCGATTCCCAACATGGGTATGGCTAGCTGATGAGAGCTAAATAGCTTGAAATAGATCTATACTAGTCTCCCTTTATTTATTTATCAGCATAAATATAACATACATATATATATATATATATATATATATATATATATATATATATATATATATATATATATATATATATATATATATATATATATATATATATACACATATATATATATATACATATATATTTTCAGAGGTTTTCGCGGGTGTTAGTATGTAGGTCTCTAGTTGTTCTGGTTTTCTCCCGCGTAGAATTGGAGATGTCTTGGCGACGTTTCGACGAAGTCTCATTCGTTATTTTCAGGCTGCTTCAGACTACTTCAGGCTTGGTGTTTCCAGGAGTACTCTACTCTACTCTACTCCTGGAAACACCAAGCCTGAAGTAGTCTGAAGCAGCCTGAAGATGACGAATGAGACTTCGTCGAAACGTCGCCAATTCTACGCGGGAGAAAACCCGAACAACTAGAGACCTACATATATATATATATATATATATATATATATATATATATATATATATATATATATATGTATGTATGTATGTATGTATGTATGTATGTATGTATGTATGTATGTATGTATATAATATCTGTTGAAGTTTCTATTTTAAACACATAAACACATCAACAAAAACAAACACATAACTTAAAACAACATAGGAACAAGAAGTTCCATCGTATATCATACAGCAGTTCCATATCGGTTTCTTTACAGTTAGTGTTTTCCCTTCTATACATTTCTATCTTGCATTCATGGTCTCCTTATTCGTTATCCATTTTTATGTACAATTCTATATTTATTTATACTTAGCTATTTATAACCAAATATTGTTTACCTATATTGTGCTTTATATTCTTACTATCATTTATTTTCTTACATACTATTATAGGTATACATTCACATAGTTATTCTTTTTCTTTGCTATTCTTATACTATTGTTATTCCATTTAAAAGGTTATAAGGTACAGTTTGGATTGCTTTGTTTACCATCTCTAGCACCTGTTGTAACACCAACTTATTTTCTCTTTCTTTTCTTTTCTCCCTCCCTTCATTCTCTACTTCCTTCCTTCCACCCTTCTCTCCTTCCCCTTCTTTATTCCCTTACCTCTCCCCTACTCTTACCCTCTCTCTTCCCCTTCTTACCCTCTCTCCTTCTCTTTCTCTCCCTTCCTCCCTCCTCTCCTTCTCTTTCTCTCCCTTCCACCCACCTCTCCTTACCTCTTTCTTCTTCCCGTACCTCTCCTCCACTCTTCCTCTTCCTTTCCTACTATCTCTCCTTCTCTTTCTCTCCCTTCCACCCTCCTCTCCTTTCCCTTCCTTCTTCCCTCCCTTCTCTACTTCCTTCCTCCTCTCCTTCCTTCTTCCCTCCCTTTCTTTTTCTACTGTTATAGGTGTCTCTTTCAAATCTCAATTTATGTTTTCTTGGGGATGGTATTTCCACAAACCCATATAGTTTCATATCATTTCCTTTTTTCTCTTTCGTTCTACAGCCTATATACCAGCTATCATCCTGAATTGATTTCACCATTCTTAACCCTCTTATTTTATTAAACATCTGGGCTCTTTTTTTGGTGTATTCAGTCCATTCAAGTTTATCGAGATAATTGTTATTTCTTGCTCCATCTTTAGCTGAGGTTGTTTTTTTTTACTTCTAGTTTGTATCTGACTTTTCCCTCTCGCACGTTCCTTCTCTGCTCTCTCTCTTTCTTGCCTCTGTTCTTCTCTCCTGTTTCTTTTGTTGTCTTCTGACGTTTCTTCTTCTTGACCTCTACTTTCTAATTCCTCTTTGCTTCCTTGTTCTACTTCCCTCTTGCAGTATTCTTCATAGAAGTTCTGTGCTTCTTCTATATTCTCTATCTTATATCTTTTTCCTTGCCAAGATACCAGAACCCCTTCTGGTACCAACCATCTGTACATTATTCTGTTTTTATTTAACTGGTTTGTTAAAAAATGGTACTGCCTACGTTGTTCCCGAATTCTCCGTGGAATCTGTTTAAGTGTGATCAACTCTTTTCCCTGTAGTGTAATCGTCTCTTCTCTGGGTTTTTTTTTTTTTTGTACACTTCATCTCTCATTCTTTTAGCAAATCTTCAACAGTTATTCCATTATTATGGTAGATCCAGTGGTGGGTTCTGGATCCCATTGCTACTGGTACAGTTGCAACGGTGCCCAGCATCCACCACATGAATGTGTGCAGTGTGCACGCACATGTGCACAGCATGCACATGCATCCTTACCTCTTGTGACACCTCTGCGAGCCTCCACGATGCTCCAGCTGCTTGGCGGAGCATTGCGCAGGCGCCGTGTGCTCTGTGTGCTAAGCACTGAAGAGCTCAAATACAGGTAAGGAGCTTGGGCAGGTGGGTGGGCCATCCAGAGCACCGTACTAGAATGGTACCCTGTGCTCCGGGCAGGCACTAGTACTCCAGTGGTAACCCACCACTGGGTAGATCCCACAGTCAGCCAGATGCTCAGAA
Organism: Thamnophis sirtalis; assembly: GCF_051295495.1. Classification (NCBI taxonomy): domain Eukaryota; kingdom Metazoa; phylum Chordata; class Lepidosauria; order Squamata; family Natricidae; genus Thamnophis; species Thamnophis sirtalis. The sequence goes on along the minus strand of NW_028261383.1, from coordinate 75,871,995 downwards.
TGGATTTGGCATTTTTATCCATCTAACAAGTCCTTTCCAAGGATCTAAGATAGGCTGATATTATTTGACGGTGTTCATTAAGTGAAGTTCCAGCTATGAGTTCCTTAGCTGCTATGGACCTTCAAATGCATCAAGTTCTTCCAAAGAACCAAGGTTGTTGTAATATATCAGTTTAAACGTGGATCCAAGCAATGTGGCATTTTGCAATTGACAGATGGGAATTTTGTCAATATACAAGATTTTCTAAATGCAGTCCAAGTTTTTTGGTAGGGCACCCATTATGCCGATAACCACTGAGACCTCCTCGGCTGGTTTATGCTATAATCTGTTGGTTTTAATCTTAATACTTAGATCTTAATAATTTCTGGTCTTTTCCAATTTTTATAATTATTGGTGTTATAAAGCTAATTAATATTAGTATTTTATTATTATACAGTATATTAACATTACATATTTTGATATAATTATTATTATACGTTAATATAATAACAATAATCAGTCTGGAAGACATCCTGGCTATCAGCAATATATGGTGATAACCAGCAACTTGAATTCGGTTGAAAGCATATGACCTGCATAGGAAGAACCATCCAGCTAACCAGTGACTTAAATATATGCATGGAAGATAAAACTACTACGTAGTCTTCATTGAGCAAGGAGACCAACAGCTCTATCACTCAGTGAAGTAGTTGCTAAGTGGAAAACCAAATGACAATGACTGTGCTTTTCTTTTCCCAACTCTCCTATCCTAAGTAAAGCTCACTACCGTGCGGTATAATTGGAAGAACAGAATTAACCTTTGTATTTACATTCATTTGAGAAGAAAGGAGGCAGACAATGGAGACCACATTGAAAGGAATGCAATGGCACTAGCAGTCTTGAGCACATTACACAAATAGCTGGTGTATTCCCCATTGTGTGCCTGCTTAGTCTTTTGTATTCCCTTTCTCTTCAATTTCTCTGCTGTGCAAAGCTGGATGTGTGGGTGTGAAACAACAGGTCAGGTCATGTACAATGTGCCAGTATACATTGTATACTGATTGTAATGGTGATCATGTGACTGAGGAGTACTGCAAGGGTCATAAATATAGGCAATGGTCATAAAGATATTTTTTCCAGTGCCATTGTTGTAACTTCAAACAGTCACTGAATGAGTAAGTCACTAAACAAGCTCTACCTGTTACCTGTAGTCACAATGGCAAGACACTACCTTCTGAGTCAGAACAATACATCTCTAATACCAATCTCATTAGAAGAGTGCTTGTGGCCTTAAATTTTGTAGGCACACCTGCAGAAATTTAGTGTCGACAACAGAAAGAAGAGAATGCTGACTTCCTTGGGCCTTTGGTGTAATGTGTCAAAGTAGTTAAATTCTTTTTCCAGTGCTAAAACAATTCTGCCTTTCACTCTTTGCCAGTATTAATGATACTTAAAATATGTCTCTTGCCATGTGTCGGGAGCAAGCCCTCGGCAGTGTATCGTGGTTTGCTTCTGCTCTTTCTTTTCAGATGGTTCAAATAAAATTGAGTTTAGATATTGCTAGCCAAAGATTACCCTCTATGGAGACATAACACTTGAAATTAATAAACTGAAGGGCTCTTTGGGGTTCTTAGACCACAAGTTCCAAGATCTGTTAAGATCATTTCACCAGTGGATGGGGCACAGATTCTCACATATAATTCAGAACCTGACTGATGAGTTGTGATCAGATCAGATCGCTTGTGATCTTGGTTAAATGTACCCTTTTATAAGACTGAAAAGGATGCACTCAACGTATTTCCATATGAATACTTTTTGATGTACATGACAATATAATACTCTGGTATGACATAGATCCAATAGTTTTTTCTTAATGGATAGTCAAATAGCTTATATTCTCAAAATCACTAACATCAAATCCCTGACCAGTACCTCCAATGTCTTTTGTGGAGAAACCTGTTTAGTCTTTGGTGCTGGTGGTGGCGGCGGTGGGGGTTCCTCTTTTTTGGTACAGGGGAACATATTCTGCAGAGAGAAGAGACAGTGAGATATAAATTAAGTCTACAACAAGTTTAGAGCTGTCAGATGGAGTACACTGAGAAACACTGAGTCCCATGCTACCAAAAACACCTAAGGGCTTATCAATAGGTGTCATTGTAGGTATTTTTGGATACTTTGAAAAATTGATGAACAAAAGGTAATGAAGCAACTGGTGAGTCTATCCTTTCCTGGCCCATAATTCCCATAATTTTGAATGCTGCCTGGAAATCTCAAGAATTGTGTCTCACACATCTGGAGACATCTAGTTAAGAAATATTGGATGGAGATAGACAAGATCCCTTCTAGATTCAGGTGTGTCCATTTCAGATCTATGTGGCTGTGACTGCTAAACAGTGAGTGAAACACACATTTTGCAATTGCTGACTACTGGCAATCAAAACTATGTCTGGGCGTAGACCCACTAATTCAAATTAAGTAGTAGATGTATCCAAATCTAATAACTAAGACTCAATTTTATCTTCAGGGGGAAACGATTTTCAGCTTTCCAAAGAGCTTGCTTATTCACATGCTGATTTAAGATAGAGAATGGATTGTCCTTCATTTGGGCAAATACAGGCTAGGGACTAATTCTACTAGCAGGGGACAAAAGCTTTTCAAGATTGTTTGAAGATGTCATATATCACATGAGTATCTAGAATATGAACATCTAGAAACAAATAAAGTTATAACTAGGAGCCAGCATCAGTTTGTTAAAAACAGATAATATCAAACCAATCTTACTTCATTCTTTGACAAAGTGACTAAATTAGTAGACCAGCAAAATGCTGTGGACATATTATACTTAGACTTCAGCAAGTCATTAGACAAAGTAGACCACAACCTATTTCTTGGTACACTAGAAAAATGTGGGATAGACACCATCACCACTAGATGGATTGGTAACTAGCTGACAAACCATACTCAACAAGTTGTCCTTAATGGTACTACATCTTCATTAAGAGAAGTAAGAGTGGGTACCATGAGGTTCCATCTTAGAGCCAGTACTCTTCAATATCTTCAGAAATGACTTAGATGGAACAGAAGGGGAGCTTATCAGATTTGCAGATGATACTAAGCTGGCATGAATAGCCAACACTCCAAAAGACAAGCTCAGGACCCAAAAAGTTCTTGACAGATTTCAACAATGGGCCCTATCCAACAACATGAAATTTAATGTGGAGAAAAGCAAAGTTTTACACTTAGGCAGGAAAATCAAAGGCAGAAGTACAGAGTAGGTGAAACCTGCCTCAAAAACAGTAACTGTACGAGGGATCTTGAAGTTCTACTGGATGATCACTTAAACATGATCCAGCAGTGTGCGGCTGCAGGCAAAAAATCTAATACAATCCTTGGTTGTATAAACAGAGGCATAGAATCAAAATCATGTGAAGTATTAATACCACTTTATAAAGCCTTAATAAAGCCACATCTGGAATATTATATCTAGTTTTGGTCACCACATTACCAAAAAGATGTTGAGTCTTTGGAAAAAGCACAAATAAAAGCAACTAAGATGATTAAAGGCGTGGAGACAAAAACGTATGAAAAATGGTTGCAGGAATTGGGTATGGCCACTCTAGAGAAAAGCAAGACTAGGGGTAACATGATATCAGTATTCCAGTATATGAGAGGATGCCACAAAGAAGAGGGGATCAACTTATTTTCCAAAGCACCAGAAGACAAGACAAGAAACAATGGATGGAAAATAATCAATGAGAGAAGCAACTTTGAATTAAGGAGAAACTTCCTATCAGTGAGGACAATTAACCAGTGGAACAGTTTCCCTTCAGAAGTTGTAGGGGCTTTATCACTGGAGGTTTTTAAGAAAAGACTGGACACTTAATCTATCTGAAATGTGATAGGCTCTCCTGCTTGAGCAGGTGGTTGGATTAGAAGACCACCAAGGTCCATTCCAGCTCTATTCTGATTGCTTGCTTGCTTTATTGATTGATTGATTGATGGAATTCATTGTCTGATGATAACATGATTGGTCTGAGGCCTGATGGGGCCCAAGTGGCTGGGTCAGGATAGTTGATATATAGTGCCTGGCAACACTGGAGTAGTGGTGTATTTTTTCTAGGACCTCTTTTGCTAACTTGAAGGCAATTGGTGATCCTGACTCCAGGACTACCTGTACCAATGTTCCTGGAAGCCACTCCTTTGGCTCCAACCCCACTCCTTTTTGGGCTCTAGAATTTCTGCCTGGGACTCTGCTCTGAATTATAGGGGGTGATATCATCTCAGTCCCCCTAATCATTCAAAGTTCTGAAGTTCCCAACTTATGGCTTGTGGGAGTGTTTTGTGGGGTGTTGGGTACATTATTTTCTCTGCAGGGCTTGAGGCCCTCAAGTGCTTGTGTGATTGTAGCCAGGGGACATTCAGGGCATTGGTTTGTGAATGTATAATATGGGTGGGAGAGATTGGTGAATGTGTCTTTGATCTAGGAGAAAGGAATGAGGAGGGAGTTGTTTGAAGAAGGCAAGAAGGAACATCAGGATGATGATGGACAGAGGTAAGTGTGATAAAAACCCAGGGTGCACCATGTCAAATAATATTGGATCTAGTGCTTGGAAGCTGTCCTACTGTTTTGGCCCTCAATTTCCACTCTCAATGCATGTCTATCAGGGCCTCAGTGACCTTGGGCTCCAGCTATGCTTTTGAGGTTGGTTTGTCTGTCCTCATTCATGACCTCATCATGGATAAGGGCACCAAGCCCACATGTTTGAAACCTGGCTGGGCCCAGAGATTTTCGGGCTTTACATCTACTGAGAATTACTGGGAGGATTGGATAGGGTGGCTATTGTCATCCATGAGACTTTGAAGGCCCTTAAAGGCTTTGCTGTCCCGGTAATCCCAATCAATTAGATATGAGGCACAGCAAAAAGTTGACTTTAAGGGAACAGTTGGGATGGCTGCAGGTGTATTGCCATCCCTGCTGCTGCTCATTATCATCCCTACCGGAGCTCTGGATTTCATTGCTGGGCTGGCAATAGAGTCCCCAAGGCTGTTAATGGTTGGGAAATTCAATTTGCTGCTTGATGGCTCTGAGTCCAAGACAGCACAGGAATTTATGGCTTCCATGGTAACCATGGACCTGTCCCAAGTAAAGGATGGACTGATATTAGTGGCTGCATATTAGATCTGCATACATCACATTGTCTCAAGGCAGTGATAAGATCAGGTAGTGGAAGACATAACATCAGTTAATGCAGTTAATGTTAACTGACAAATCATATTTAATGTGTAGTTCGCAACATAACAACAGCCACTTGGAGGGAAGTAAGCAAGGTTCTGTTTTAGGCCCAGTACACTCCAATATATTCATAAACAATCTATGAGGGAATAGAAGGGGAAGTCTTTAAATTTCAAATGACAATAAGCTGGCAGGAATAACCAACACTCCAGAAGACAAGCTCCAGATCCAAAAAGATAGATTGGACTCAATCTAGCAAAATGAGATTCAATGTAGATTAAAAAATAAGGTTTTATACTTAAACAAGAAAAACCAACCATATAGGTACAAATTAAGTGAAACTTGGCTTAATGCCATTAACTGTGGGAGGGATCTTGGAGTCCTAGTGGACAATCACTTAGAGATGAGCCAACAATAATCCTATTAATCCCACATTGAGGGATAGAATTAAAATCACATGAAGTTCTATTACCACATTACAAAGCTTTAGTAAGACCACACTTGGGACACTGCATCAAATTCTAGTCACCAAAACTCTGGAAAGAATGCAGAAAAGAGGAACAAGAATGATTAGGGGGCTGGAAGTTAAAGCATATGAATGATTAAAGGAATTGGATATGCCTGGCCTAATGAAAACAAGGCTTGAGGAAGACATGATGTTCCAATATCTGAGGGCTCCTTCAAAGATGAGGGGGTCAAATTATTTTCCAAAGCACCAAAGGACAAGATGAAAAACAATGGATGGAAATTAACCAAAGAGAGAAGAAACATAGAACTAAGGAGAAAGTTCCTAACAGTGAGAGCAATAAACCAATGGAATAGCTTTCCTTCAGAAGTTATGAGTACTCCATCACTGGAGGCTTTTCAGAAGAGACTGGTCAGACACTTGTCTGAAATAATATAAGGTCTCCTGCTTGAGCAGAGGTTGGCCAAGAAGATCTCCAAGGTGCCTTCCAACTCTATTATTCTATATTCTATCTTCAGTTGATTGTTGTGGGAAAATCACTTCTGCTTTCTGTCTCACTTGCATTACCCTCCCCTGTGAAAAAGAAAGAGCCATTTGGTCCACCCCAGATGACTGTTTTACTCAATGAACTTCCAAAGGAAGCTGGGGATTTCCCTAAGGATCTCGTGGATATGTTGGCCAAGAGTCACTGTTTGGATGGGTAGGTGGGTGGAGCCTTGGGTAATATTATCCTTAGGAGGTCTTTCCCTATGTACTCCCAGTAGTCTCAGAGTACTCCTTGGTTCACTGAAAAGTTTTGCGAGATAAACTACAACAAGAAATGCCTGGAGAGTGATTAAATGAAGACCTGGTCTGATTAATACCAATCATATTAATATCATTTTTTCTCTAACATTGTGTCCAGTAGCCATCAAATAGCCCTATTTAGAGTGATCCAGTTCCTTCTGGGTAGGGATGGACCACAGAACCACTGCAAGGCTATCTGGCAAATAAAGTTGCTCAAATTCACAGGGGTTTACCTCTAACTGGACAGGTGTTGCGGTGTGATCTGGGATGTGTTTGAATAAGGACACTAGGAAATGAACAGGATTCTCTTTGGCTACTTTAACCCTTCTGGGTTGTTAAGACAGCGAAAGAGGTGCCCTATAGTCAAGTTCAGGCTGTGGTGTCAGCCTCTTTGGGGGAGGGGATGGTGCACTCCCTCCTCAAGAGGTTCAACCATTTTCAAAAAGGATCACCTGTCTCCATCATTCTGTTTTTAAGGCAGTAGGACTGTGGTTGTGGGAAATCCTGGTGGAAATGGATTATTTAATTCTATTTGAGTTTTGGCTCTATGCTGGATTCAGTACAAAGAGTCTTAGTTGTGCTTGTGGAAAACCAGTGGCAGAACCAAGATGTGTTGCTTGAACTCTTACCAGTTTTTAATATCATTGATCACAGTATCTTTCTGGTCCAATTGAAGGGGGTATCCTCTTATGGTGATTCTTTTCCTTCCTTGTGACTACTTGTAGTTGGTATTGGCAAGGGGAAAGAGATTGAATCTTAGACCCTTCCTTTATGAGTTTGATATTCTCACCTTCCTGATTTAACATCTATAGGAAACCACTAAGTGAGGTCATTTGCTAGTTGGAATTAGCAGTACATGAATGAAACTATTTCCTAACTGCAGGCTAACTACAAGAGTGTGTTAAGACTCTATTCCAATGCCTGGAGGCTATGCAGAACTGGATGAGGAGAAACTAACTGCAACTCAATTCTACCAAGATCAAACTACTGTAATGGGCTATAAGAGTAATGTTAAGGAACAGGAGGAAGCATTGCAAACATGATAGTGGCCGGTGATATTAGGGCCACCTAGATCCAGGAAATTTCCATCTGTTAGTTTGGATGAAATAGTGCTTCCCTATTCAAAAGCGGTAGCCTGACTCTTTTCTCAGGCCTTGATTTAGGGTGGATGGTTACCCTTATTGGATAGGTTTCTGACCTGTTTTTGTGTCAAATGTCCTGTTTCTCCTCATGTTTATTTTGTATTGGGTTTTTGTCTTGTTTTGTTATGTTTTGAACCTCCCAAAGTTGTTCTATTAAAGCCCACCTCAGATGCCAGGAAAAGCATATATGACCCCTTCTAGATGACCCATCATGCAGGGAATAAACATTCAAACCATGATGTAGGCTTTCAAGGATCTGGGTTTGTTGATCAAGAGCAGTCTTCTCACTGGATGAAGTTCACCATAACTGCAACCTCAGCAAATGGAAGATGCACTGCCTATCATAAGTAGCCCAGGAAGTCTAGATGGGAGATACCCAAACAAGCATAAACCTCTAGGATTATATGTAGCACAAGAAGCTTTGGGCAAGTCCCCAAAACATCTGCATGTCCTCCTTTTAGTAGGCAATGTGATCATCAAAGCCCACATCAGGGAAAAGGGGGGCAGCAGATCAAGGCAGTTAAGGAGGGAATAAAAAATTATGTTAGCTGGGTTGAGGAAAATGTGCCATCTCTCGTGGGAAAACAGGAATCCACAAAGATCTGAATCCTAGTGAAGTTAATTATCAACCCCAAGTTGTTTAAGCAAGTTCAGGATGGCAATGATAGATCACCAAACTCACAAACCAGTTTGACTGTTCTTTTTTTTTTTTTAGCATCACCCAGCATGATTGACTGAGAAAGGACAAGACTCCCAGTGGGGTTAAAGCTGTCCCACTTATGCATCAGTACTAATTGGTGGATTTGTGCAATAGTTGCCCCCACTTTTGACCCAGTTAGGTATCTAGATGAATCTAGCCAAAGTTTAATTGCCTAGGAAGGATATATGGTGTGATAAAAGTTGAAGTGGATAAGGTGTTTTGGTCAACTCCAGAAGGATCTCTCATAGCAAAAATACAGATTCAAATAAAAATCTGCTAGTAAACCACTCCATTATAGATAAGATTCCCACTGCATTAAACCAGAATGCTATTTGGTTTTAACTTAATGAGTCATGGAAGCTATTTTTACACATATGTTAAACCAATACAATTTGTAAACCAGGCTTTGAATTTACATATTGCAAGTATTTATCCAATTATAATTAGATCAACAATAAATCAAAAGATGGACAATGTTTGAAGTATAAGGGGACATAAGTAAGCCTCCTAATCTTCATAGAGTTCAAAGAGATGAACACTGGTGGTGTTTCAATGTCAGAAGAAGCAGGGCTACTTTGGGAGCTCAATGAGAACAATATTTGAGGGACTATCACAGAGAAGAGGGAGGCAACATTTTCTCCAATCTACCTGAGGGCAGGACAAGAAATAATGGATGGAAACTTATCAAGGAAAGATCTAACTGAAAACTAAAGAGAAATTTCCTGACCGTGAGGACAATTAATCAATGGAACCACTTGCCTCCAGAAGTTGTAGGTGCTCCATCACTGGAGGTTTTTAAGAAGAAATTTGGCAGCCATTTGTCCAGAATAATATAGAATCTCCTACTTGAATAGTGGGTTGAAGTAGAAGACCTCCAAGGTCCCTTCCAACACTATTATTCTGTTATCCATATTTCACTTACTTTTATTTTCTCCCAAAAAGTCTCTTCTTTTGGTTTTGGTTTAGGTTTAGGGGCCATTTTTTTCAGAAAAAGTCAAAATTTGTTTAGAAAGAATTTAGTTCCAACTGTTGAAGTTCTCTTAAAATAGCAGCACCGAGCTATCTTGTAATCTATGATGTCACAATGCACATCACTCTAACTGTCACTAAGTTAGTTAAGAATGAATCTGGGCAAAGTAGGATTGTTTCTAGAACTAGTTCTTTAGATAGTGTACTAAGTGTCAGGGTTCCAAATAACATCCAAAATTAAATCAGATTCCAAGGCAAAGTATTGCTCAAAGTTCCAATTTATTAAGAGAGTCATGTTGGCACATCTGGGAAAACCCGAATCTGAAAACTTCCTGGTTTTCCCCACCCAGTTGAAAGTTCAAGATCTTGCCCCCACACCCACAAGTCCATCACATGGTCCAATCTTCCACTGCCATGCTGGCAGTTCCCCCCATCCAGTTCCGGTCAGGTGCAGAGGTACCAAGGCAAAGGATGACCTTGGCAATCTAAAAGGAATTTTATTTTGGTTACATCACATCCTACTCCTTACTATCCCCCTCCCATTTCCCCACTATAGAAACAGCATAGTAGATAGAAGTGTGGCAGGCCAATGATCCCAAAATGAACCTGGCTGCAGGCCTGACACTAAGATCACCCTGGATCCTGAATCTGCCATTGAAATACATTTTTTTTCTTGGAGTGGGGAATAGGATCCAATAAGATAGATTTAATTTCCTATCATTGTTTCCATATGTCTTAGAAGACTTAAGAAACAAATGCTGAAATTAAGGAAAATTTCGATTTTTTTTGTACCATAGAAAATATAATGATGCTTTAAAATCAAAATCTGGATTATGGGAGGATGGAGAGACAAAAACAGTCTGGATTAAAGAGGTGAAGCCTAGAATAATTTGGTGGATTCACTTTGAGCCTAGATATAGGAATCATTACATTAAAGGATATATATGAGAACTTAAAGCATGTAGGTGCAGCTAGATTAGGAGTGGGGAAGCCCAAATTTCAGTCCTTCCTTAGGCAAGGAAGGCAGCTGCGTGACCTTGGGCAAATCACTTCCTCTCCGCATCAAGCCAACTGAAAAACAAAACTTTTGGTCACATCATGCATTGATGAACTTTGGTGCAATACAAAAGAAATGGAGGAACAAGAGAAATACAGCAATAAACACATGGCACTGGCATCCTTCAGTCTCAAAAGACTATGATATCATGCTCTGGAAAGAGGTCAAAGCTGGAGTGTCCTCTCCAGCACGACGGCTGGGTAGATTAATATGGAGGATAAACTACATTATAATTCTTAGCCTAGCCCAATTCATGGTTTGTTATTGGGGAGATAAAATGAGAGGAGATTCTTAGGTACTTGATAGCAATTAAAAATAATTCTATTGAGCATCTGGCATTCATCAATAAAGTAACTAGTAAATAAAATAAAACCTCATGATTTTGGTTCTGGCCACAGATAAAACTGAATTTTTCGGTAACCTGAAATTGAGCGGTTTGAAGTTCCTTTACTGTAGAACAATAAACACAACTGTAAAAATATATAGCAATTCAATCTAAGGATTAAGGTGCTAGACTAGAAAAAAATCAAGGTTGAATTTTTATTTGATCATGCTATTCACTACATTATAATTCTTAGCCTAGCCCAATTCATGGTTTGTTATTGGGGAGATAAAATGAGAAGAGATTCTTAGGTACTTGATAGCAATTAAAAATAATTCTATTGAGCATCTGGCATTCATCAATAAAGTAACTAGTAAATAAAATAAAACCCCATGATTTTGGTTCTGGCCCCAGATAAAACTGAATTTTTCGGTAACCTGAAATTGAGCGGTTTGAAGTTCCTTTACTGTAGAACAATCAAATTGACCAATCAATCAAATTTTCCAGTTTCTGCTCCTGAGTTCACTATTTTTCCATTAAGCCTTGTGTCCACAGGCTTCTAATTCAAGATAATATTCTTTGTACTTGATAAGCTGCAGAAAAGCTATATTAGTGCTTAAAAACTAAAATGCCTTTGCTTCATTTTGAAATGAATCACTACAGTTCTCTGTTAGCCAGAAGAATTATTACAGTAGAATAGGGATATAAAACTCAAGTCGTCACGTCGCCATCATGTGACGTCTCGGGACTTTTTCCCTGTTCGCCAAACCGGGCAGGGGCACGTGGTGCATCTGGCCCGCAGGTTTGACACCCCTGCAGTAGAGCAAGTAATGCAATCAACTATCTCCCCAGGTATTTACGTGATCTGTGTTTTCTACGACTGGAAGGTACAAATGTCTAGCAAATAAAATGGGATTACTACAACTAACTGAAGCTAGTACAGTATTTGTTTTAGAGTTTCATCTCTACTTCAATGAAACTGTCCATTTACTTTTCCCCAAATGTAAACAATACAATTTTGACCTCCAATTTTTTGCTTTAACAAAAGCAAAAAGCCACTTTTTTTTTTGCAGAAGCACTGAATGTTGTGGAGGTAGTCGCACATGGAGACTGAATTTTTTTTTTTCACTTTGCAGGCTTCACACAGTAATTCAAAATTATGGTAAAAATCAGGTATTGTAAAAATCAAGGATGAAGGAATCATAGCCATTTGTTCCTGCATATTTGGTTAAACATAAGATTAGCCAGATCTGGCCTTCCAAGGTCTGAATGGCCACCAAGAAATGTCAACATTTCTTGGCTGATATCTAGGGTCAACCAGGTTCCTGCAGACCAGATCTGGCAATCCCTAGTTTTGGATGAAATTCCATAATGTCAGATGTGCAATATCATTGAAAGAGTGTTTGTAGCCTTGGGTCTTTACTTGCAGTTAGAGAATGCAGTTTTCTGCTTCACATTAATTGTTATGTTAATTATTCAGTAAGGTTTTTGACACCTCCCAAACTGTGAAGCCTGAGCTGGCTCTCCTCTCCGCAGAAATGAAGATTTTTCTCTAGCCTGCCTCTTTTGTAGTCAGTATTTTTAACAACCTCATTAGTGAGGATTTCTCCTCTTTGAAGAAAGCAAGCCTTACTGCAGAGCATCTGGAGCAAGTGGAGAGTTAGCGCTGCAGATCACAGGGATGCCATCTGCAACAGCTCTAGAGCGCATTGCAACTGCTCCTAGCAAATATTTCATTGCTCTTGGTTTTCTACGCTTCTGGGGAGGTCCTAAATTAAGTGGAAAGTCAACAGATTAAGCTTTCTTCAATGCTGCATAATGGATTGGAACCAAATGTAGTTGCATAGTGAGTAAATCTGTTGCAATCAACAGGGATAATCTTAGTTACATCAATTCCAGTTAAATTACTTCAAGTATTGTATTATTGTTGTATAAGTACAGTGCAATTCCAATCACAGTACAATCAATTCTACACCCACATTCAATGGGTGATTCAATGGGACTTTTGAGTAGACATTTAAAATTGTTCCTCAATTTAATGGAACTGGTAGGGCATTTGAAGGGCCTGGCAGAAAATTGGTGAAAAATACAGAAGTTCTTTGATAGAAGAACATTGTCAGTTTTGGAAGTAGAATTTGACTCAATCCATGTGTCTTGCCAAACAATGATTTGTTTAGTTACTATTACGGAATACAGCAGCTTTCTGGGCTCATAGCCAAGTGCCAAAGCACATGGCATAGCAGACAAGCCTTTTCGGTCAGGTCTCAATTAAAAAAAACATTATGCAGAAGTGAATGCAGTAGTATTTCTTTTTCATAAGCAGTTATACAGCACAGCATGGTAAATATTTTTTAAAAATGTTATAATCCAAAGGCTCCAGAATTTTGGACGACAGGCAGGCAGACAGACAGACAGACAGACAGACAGACAGACAGACAGACAGACACACTTTCTTAGATTTATATCCTATCTTTTGTACAGGAGCTCAAGGGAGCATCTGCTTTTTCTCCAAGTCTTTCCCACAACTATCCCCTTGTGAAAAAGGTTGGGCTAAGTGAGAATGGCTGACCAGGAAGTTTTTGTGGCTGAAAGTAGATTAGATCCTGTGTCTCCCTGAGGCCAGTCCAACATCTCCACCATTATACCACAATGGCTGTCTTATTGCAATAGCACTTACTTATTATATGCTTCACAGTGCTTTACAGCCCTCTCTAAGCAGTTTACAGAGTCAACATACAGTATTGCCCACAACAATCCAGGTCCTCATTTTACCAACTTCAGAAGGATTGAAGGCTGAGTTAACCTTGAGCCGGTGAGAATTGAACTGCCAAACTGCTGGCAGCCGACAGTCCGCAGAGTAGCCTGCAGTACTGCATTCTAACCACTGTGCCACCACGGCTCCGGAGTTGTATCTATGGAAACTCACTCAAAATTCCCCAGAATTTACTTCTGAATGATCATGCACACCATTAGCTATTAAGCTGTCCTAAATGGAGCCAGGAATAGGTGTACATTGACTTCAGATCTTATGATGACTTGCAATGATTAGCCTCTATCTTAGATACAGTAGGAGTCTTTCCTAACAATGCCTGAAGAAGCCTACTTCTGGTAGCAACCAAGTCCTCTTACTTTCCAAAATGCTGCTATTTTAGCCACAGTATCATTTCTGTTGTCAGCTCTATTTATATTCTGCTTCTACTGGAATGAATGAAATCGAGGCAGTAGGGGACAATCACAGCTGATATGAGAGGCAAATTGTTCCAATAGATGAGTATTTTCCATTTACATGTTCTAGGAAAACACCAATTACCTTCTTAGTTGCACTTATGCCTATTTGCCTTCTGCAGTTAAGATTAGTAAGCTTTCAGCTAAGGTTATTGGAAGGCTCTCCAACAGTAAAGCAATGGCAGTGATTTGATTTGATTTAGCCCATCCAAGTCTAATTTTAAAACTTATTCCTGAGCTAGAAATTTGGGTATCTGCTAACAGTCTTTTTGGCTGTTTTTCCCCATTCTATGGAGTCGTGTTTTTTCTGAGACACAGTCTGCTTCTTCCCACATCATTTGAGATAACAGAAGGATAAGAAGCATTGTACTGTGTTCCTCTGAGGCAGTGTTTTATATTAGGATGACTTTGGAAGAATTAGAGCATGCCATTAATCTATGAAACTTTGCAGCATAACAATTTGGAGAATGCCTTCAGACCACCAGAGAAATAATGTTGGTGAGAAACATGACTTGAGAGCAAACGATTTCATCCCCCAAACATTAAGGCCTTAGATCTCATGCTGAACAACTTGTTTCGAACAAGCTTTATTGCATTCTGGCTGACAGGTTGAGCTGGAAGAAACCAGAGAATTTTTTTTTTCATCTTTTATTTGTCTTGTTTATATTACTTTCCATTTCCATCAAACAGCGTGTGATCTGGATACAGTTATTTGAACAGTCATTATACACATATTTGTTATTATATTCATCACAATAATATTAATAATATAACTATACATCAATATAATTGCAATAATACATATCTTCATCATCAAATTCTCTCCACATTAACATTTTCTTTTTTATATCTCCTCCTTTCTAACTTCTGTTTCTATTGTCTAACGATTTAAAAAAAATACATCCCACCTCAAAAAATATTCAGTTTCTTCTTTATTCCTTAATAATAAGTATTAGTCTGTCCATTTCTGTGCATTCTAGTATTTTCTTAATTATATTCTCATCTGACAAAATCTCATCATTTTTCCATTGTTGTGGAAATACAATTCTGGCTGCAGTTAGTATATGTAAAACCAGATATATAGTCTTTTTATCATATTTTTCCAGTAGGATGCCCAACGAAAAAATCTCTGATTTCAAGTCCATATGCTGCATATAGACTTGAGAACAGAGAATTTTGAAGGAAGGAAGATCCCAAGGCTTTGAATGTTGATGTACTATTTTATATTGGCCATAGGGGTGATCTTGCTTCCCCTAAATTGCATCTGTACCCTAGTTACAATTGGCATTCTAGGAAGATTGTTCTTGAGTAGTTTTAGGAGATTTTTTTTTTTTTTACTGTAAACATCTATTTGTTGCAAACTGCTATCTTCAGGCAATTTCTTGCAAAAGCGAAGGATGTTTATATCAGTGATAGGTGCAAAGAAATAGGAAGACAACCCACTGAATGATGTATATCTACATGCATTACAAGTGCACATACAGTTTGGGTAAGAAATATGATCTGCTGTGTGAAATTCAGTGCTGAAGAAAAAGGATATCGCAATGCAAAGCATAAGAATAAGATAGACTTGTTATTTTGCCAACCCAGTTATAAAGAACTTGTAACATGCACCTAACAAATAATCTGTGGGTGATTCATTGAACATAACAGGTCCTAGTTTGTTTTTCTATTAATATAACTTTAATGACATACTGTAGGTAGACATTGATGTGCAATTAATTTAGCCTAATTGCATATAAATGTCTACCTATGCCATTAAAGAATCAGAGATAAGTCTGAACAGCTGATGGGAATCTGTATCAGAAATATATGCAGCTGCTACGCGATGTAACATTTCATTTCATTTTTAAACACAATGTATAAAAGGTCTACTCCGTGTCTTGTTGCGGTCAACAGCAAAATATTTCCGTTGATCTGATCAAAATTAAAACCCAGATGGTCCCTCATTATGGGACCAGGAGAGGGGGGAACCTAAATGTAATCAAATTGTCTAAAATTTCATTTAACTGTATAAAGTGATAGAAACTAATATTAATTAAATCATCCCACTAAGTGCTCTTTATTTTGATGGACAAGATCATTTATGTCTGCCTTCCTCAACCTGTCATTCTTTCTCATGTGCTGCCAAGTGCAATTTTTAGGCAATCTCTGCACATCTGGGTGGCACCAGGTTGGACAAGGTTGATTTAAGGCATTATTTTTCCAGCAGCGGTTGCTGTACTTTGCATGAATCTAAATTAAAACGTGCATATAGAATATGTTTTAGTGTCATCTAATAGTATATAATGATATTACTATAATTGCATATACAGTATATATTAGTATAAAGACACAGCTAATTGCTTGAGCATCACCATTCAATGCGAGAGACCAGAATTCAATTCCTGTGTGATACCTACTTACCTGTAGAAGTCAGTACATCGGACCTGGAAGCCATGGTTTACATTTGACCCTTCAGCCCTGCCACATTTTCTATTGAGGGGGAAATGGAAGGAGGGGATTGTATAGAGAGTGGGTGATATATAGTCAAAATAACCTTCTTTTCTCAGAGAGTCAAGGCCACCTTGCCCTGCAGCTGCATTGAGGTGACTGAGAGGCATCTCCAGTTTTGGATGGTGCCTGATTGGATCATGTGATGAACATAATCTGCAGGGAGTTGCAAAGCAATTATAAGAAAGATTATGTAATAAATTCAGAGTAAGCCATTCCTAAGCAATTTTATCATGTTTAGTTACAATGTCAGAACTGAACCTTAAGTAGCAGTTATTCAAACTAGAGTGCACAGAAGGTCTGTATGATCCCCATACAGGAAAGAGAAAAATGTTAATTTTCCCTCCACCACTTTTAAAAAATGACAGGAAATTATTCTAGTGGGTTACACTTAAGTAGTAATGTTTTCCACACTGGTGGGCAGAATAGTCCTGATCCTGTTTGCACGTTCATTTCCCCCCCAATTACTCACCAAGACTCTTCCCTCTCTTCCTCGATCTCTTTCTCTCCAGGTGGCCAATCTCCTACGGCTGTTCCAGATCCCTCAGATCAGTTATGCTTCCACCAGTGCCAAACTGAGTGACAAGTCTCGCTATGATTACTTTGCCCGCACAGTCCCACCAGACTTCTACCAGGCCAAAGCTATGTCTGAGATCCTGCGGTTCTTCAACTGGACCTACGTCTCCACTGTGGCCTCCGAAGGAGACTATGGAGAAACAGGCATTGAAGCGTTTGAACAACAAGCTCGGGCCCGCAACATCTGCATTGCCACTTCTGAGAAAGTGGGACGCTCTATGAACAAGAAGACTTTTGATGGGGTGATCAAGGCACTGATGCAAAAACCCAGTGCAAGAGTGGTCGTGCTATTCACCCGAAGTGAAGATGCTCGGGAGCTGCTAGCAGCTGCTCAAAGGATTAATGTGTCCTTCACCTGGGTGGCCAGTGATGGTTGGGGAGCTCTAGAGAGTGTAGTGGGTGGCAGTGAGTCAATTGCTGATGGTGCTATCACTATTGAACTGGCATCCTACCCAATACAGGAATTTGCTGTGTACTTCCAAAATCTCAACCTCCACAACAACAGCCGAAATCCATGGTTCCAGGAGT
The DNA here is from genome assembly GCF_051295495.1 of Thamnophis sirtalis. Lineage (NCBI taxonomy): Eukaryota > Metazoa > Chordata > Lepidosauria > Squamata > Natricidae > Thamnophis > Thamnophis sirtalis. The sequence continues at coordinate 75,854,519 of NW_028261383.1, read as the reverse complement.
TCTGGGAACACAAGTTCCAGTGTAGTTTCCACAGCAAGAACTGCAGTCACTTCTCCCTGAAGTCAGGGCAGTTTGAGCAGGAATCCAAGATCATGTTTGTGGTCAATGCAGTCTACGCAATGGCCCATGCCCTTCATAACATGCACCAAGCGCTCTGCCCCAATGCCACCAAGCTCTGTGATTCCATGAAGCCGGTGAATGGTAAGAGGTTCTACAAGGATTTCATGCTCAACGTAACTTTTGACGGTAAGCCAAAGTAATGGTTTGATATAGACAGTTGTGGGGAGGAATAAAGGACAGGAAGAACAAGCAGACAATGATCAGGGCATGGAGAACAGAACCGGAGTCTCTGATTAAGATGAAGAGTACAATCTCAGAGCAGATTATGGCAAAAATATCCCAGTTTTCTATGTGAGCATAAACTGCCTGACGTTGTGGTTACCAGAAATATTCCTGTGTGGATTGCTCTAACATTATTAATTGGAGGGAGGGATATCCCTCATTGATTGAATGTTGCCAACAAGTGAAAAAGTCTCGCTCTTGTTCTCTTGGGCATGACAGCTGCTAATTTAGCATGCTTGTACAAATGGAACAAAACTAGCTTTCTCAGGCCATGAGATTTGACTGCCTAGAATTTGAGTTTCTATAGGTTCTACTTATATCTTACAATGAAAGCAAGATAGTTACACACATTAAACTCCATCTAAGAGAGATTTGCAGTATTGTAAGAGCCTTGGTGGTGCAGTGGTTGGAATGCAGTACTTCAGGCTACTTCTGCTGATTGCCAGCTGCCTGCAATTTGGCAGTTCAAATCTCACCAGGCTCAAGGTTGTCTCAGCCTTCCATCCTTCCGAGGTGGGTAAAATGAGGATCCAGATTGTTGAGGGAAATATGCTGACTCTGTAAACTGCTTAGAGAAGGCTGTAAAAAGCACTGTGAAGTGGTATCTAAGTCTAAGTGCTATAGTTATTGCTGTTGTGGTCAAGCCAAAAGGCTCCCCATCTATATCCAGCTAAGTTCACACTTGCATACATTTGATTTTTCTTTCCTGTGTCTTCATCTTTGAGTGTCACGGCACTGGAATAATAAAGCAATACGAACCCCTGAGTTTTGAGGTTAGAACAAGTTATAGTAATATAGCACACAGCATGACTGTGCAAAGCTTTCAGAAGGGATGCTTCACAAAAACATCAGTGTGATGGAAGTGTCCCTTCTCAAAATATGTAAACCAAAGTTTTCCAAATGTGGCAACTTTAAGATGTGCGGACTTCAACTCCTAGAATGCTGGCTGGGGAATTCTGAAAGTTGAAGTCCACACATCTTAAAGTTGCCATATTTGAAAAGCACTCATTTCAGCAGCCATGTCTTCTAGCTCCAGCGGCTGTTTTAAAGGTTGTTTCTTCCATGTGTGAGGGGAACATGCAAAACTGCTTCACTGACAATCCAACAGAAATGTTGTCTAGATATAAAATTACCAACAATTGCATATGGAGCAGCAAGCCTTCCAGAGGATGTAGCTGCTTGACTGTTTCAAGTAGGGAGGCGTTGTTTGTACTAACACACTTTTTAAAATGCCACTTCCAAATGCTTTGCATAGTTCTAATGCACAGCTTTTTGGAAACATTAAAATACTGTTTATTATGTTCTGCAGTGATTCCAAAGATAGCCTTCCCAATCCTTAAGCCCTTCAGATATTTTGGACTTCAGCTCCATGTCTAATTCTGTTTTTTAAGATTTCTGCACAGATTATATTGCTATCAACTTTGTTGAGAATATGCAAGTAAATTATGTACATTGGGGGTGATAAGCATCTCTCTGTGATGAAGTAGTTTATATTCATACAAAAATGATGAGAAATAGAACTTTTTTCAATAGCAAAATGACAATAGTATAACAGAACCGATTTGGGGGGAAAGTTTCCATGTGGACAGCTCAATTTTGTAATCACGTTATTTTTTTCTCATTTGAATCCAATTTTCCAATTCCACTTCACAGCTCCATTTCGACCACCACTAGACACCAAAAGTATGGTTCGATTTGACCATTGTGGAGATGGAATTGGTCGTTACAATATTTTCAACTACCAGAGAGTCAATGGGAGATATCGCTATCAGAAGGTAGGCTACTGGGCCGAAGGACTCCTTCTGAACACCAGCCTCATTCCATGGGTGAAGACCTCCATTCCTGTCTCCCAGTGCAGTGACCCCTGCAAGAAGAATGAAATGAAGAGCATGCAACCAGGAGACATGTGCTGTTGGATATGTATCCCATGCCAGCCATACGAATTTCTGCTGGATGAATTTACTTGCAGAGATTGTGGCCTTGGTTATTGGCCCAATATGACTTTAAATGGATGCTATGAGCTACCCCAAGAGTATATTCACTGGAAGGATATCTGGGCTATTGGGCCAGTCACAATTTCTTGCCTTGGTTTCATGTCCACTCTGTTTGTTTTGGCGTTTTTTGTTAGGAATAATGACACTCCCATTGTGAAAGCATCAGGCCGAGAACTATGCTACATCCTGCTGACTGGAGTGTTGATGTGCTACAGCATGACATTTATCTTCATTGCCAAGCCTTCCACTGTGGTCTGTACTCTGCGGCGCCTAGGGTTGGGCACCTCCTTTGCGGTCTGCTACTCTGCCCTCTTGACCAAGACCAACCGTATTGCACGGATTTTCAGTGGAGTCAAAGAAGGCGTGCAGCGTCCACGGTTCATAAGCCCCACCTCCCAAGTGGTCATCTGCCTGGCTCTTATTTCATGCCAGCTCGTTATTGTCATTATCTGGCTCATGGTGGAGATTCCAGGCACACGAAAGGAGACTGAGCCTGACAAAAGGTATATTGTCATCCTCAAATGCAACAACCGAGACTCCAGCATGCTAATTTCACTCACCTACAATGTCCTCTTGATCGTGTTGTGTACAGTCTATGCTTTCAAGACCAGGAAATGTCCAGAAAACTTCAACGAGGCCAAGTTCATTGGATTCACCATGTATACCACATGCATCATTTGGCTAGCCTTCCTGCCCATCTTCTATGTTACCTCCAGCGATTACCGCGTAAGTTACTTCTTGCTGGGAATAAGACAAAAAAGTATCTTTAGCATACAGTAGGCAGCTTCAGAGAATCTTACCCAACCTGGTTCCCTCCAGTCCAGATGTCCTGGGCAGGGATACGATTCAGCTGGTTCGGACTGGTTCAAGCGAACTGGATGTTAATTTTACATCTGGTTTGCCGAACTGGTAGTTCCAAGGGCTGGTTGGCCCCGCCTACCCTGTTCCGACCCTCCCAGGAATCTCCACAGGGACCATTTTGAATGCCAGGTAAGTGCAGGGCCTGCCTAGAGGCTTTGGGAGAGCAAAAAATAGGCCTCCCAGAAGTTCTGGAAGTCAGGAGGGCCTCCGGAGCCCAGTGAAGGCCATTTTTGCCCTCTCAGAGGCTCAAGGAAAGACTCTGAAGTCTGGAGAGGGTGAAAACGCACCCCCCTCCCGCTGTGGTGCAGGAGCCAAGTAGGCCATGCCCACCATGGCTACACCCACCAGGCAGAGAACGGGTTGCTAAAATTTTTCAATCCCACCCCTGGTCCTGGGAAACAATTCCCACTGATGAAGTTTGGGCTAGGAGAGGGGAAATTGAGGTTTTAGTCCACCCTTAGCTATAGGAGACCACTGGTGACTGTGGGCCAATTATTCTCTTTCAATCAAAGCTCCACCCTCATTAGATGATTGCTGTGGGGAAACCTAGGAGGAGGAAGTGCTATGTATGCCACTTGGAACTCCTGAATGAAAGGTGGGATACAATACTAAACATAATCAATCAGAAATTATGAATTGTTCCATAAGTAATCTTTTTTTTTATTTGACATATGTCAACTTTTATCCCTCTCCCCTGATACTAGCAAATTTTAGTTAATCTGTTCAAGGAACAACCAACAGACCCATTCGTTCGTTCGTTCATTCATTCATTCATTCATCCCACAGCATGCATCAACAAGAAAATAAAGACAGCAAAAAGAGTAAATAGTCAAAGTTGAAGGCGCTAGCAACTTTATCTGTGAGGCTTATTTGTGAGCGAACATTCCAAGAAGATCTTGGACATGGGAAAGAGGTTTGCTGCATAATTAGCGCTGCAGTAGCTAAAATGTCACAAGTATCTTCTGTGTTAATTCTGTTGTTAACTAATTGCAGAAAGACAATGCTGCAGCATTCCAGGTCTTGACTGGGCAAACAGCCAAGGTCTTCAGTTGCATATTTCTATTACAGGTTTGCACAGGACAAAAATATCCTAGCAGTCATGCTTTCCCTTATCAGTCTACTTCCAGGAATTTCTGGAACATAACTTGATAAAGAGTGTCACACTATACCCTCAATTTAGTTGTCACTGTAACGGTTTTAAGCTGTTCTTCACCATATCAGATTAAAAGAATCATGCTTTTTTTTCTTTTCCATTTTTGAAACACTTTTTCCCTACATAAAACTCTCCAGGGTTTCTCCACACTTGATATACTTAAGTGTGATTCAGTTTCTGGAATATCCTTAGATAATAAAAGCTCAGGTGGGGATGGAAGAACCTGTAGCTCTTTATTGCTAAGATCACAAGAACTATCCAAAAAGCGCCAATGGTGCTTGTGTAATTGCATCCTGGATAGCGCAACAAGAACAAGAGCAACAATAGAGAACCCCAACAATGGAGCTATTTATTCATCAGCATGTTGCACTTTAGGGAGCGCAAACCTAAGAACATGCTTCACCAAATGTAGTGAGACACAAGGGGCTTTTTTTAATACACAGAATTTTGCTGCACTCAGAGTTTAGAGGTCCCAGATGAACGTACAGTGCTAGCAGTGGGACACAATGAATTTCCCACATCCCTGTGTTCACATGTTATAGCCATTGGCCAGAGAAATGATTGCTATTGCTAAGCAAGGAATAGCAGTGTATCACAGTCTTCTGATTGACAGAACAATTGGAACACTTCCTGGAGTGGAGGCTTGACTTAATTCCACCTCCTCCCATTTCAGGCATCCAGTCATGGCACTATCATTAGATGAAAAAGCAGAATTGGTAGCCCATCACCGGGAGGAGTTTGGAAAGCAACTAAAGTTTTCTGCTGTTAGCAAGCACAGAAACATGGGCTAATGCTAGCAATTTAGTCTTTGCCTCTCTCTTGTGAAAAGGAATACATTTAGGGGTTGACAAGGAAGGTGGGACAAAGCACTCAACTGATTGACTGACCAACAAGAATGGTTTTGCTGATAATCTTCTTGCTCAGTCATTGGCCTGAAGGGTGAATGCTTAATGGGCTGGTGGCCCTGTGGGAAGGAAAATATGCTTGTCCTCATGGCATCTTGATGTCTGAGCAGAAGTAAAAGTAAACAAAACAGCTAGAATCAACTTTGGGTACATTGAAATTAGATTCAGGAGAATTGAGAGTTGGAAAAGCTGGCTACTGAGAAAAGCCCCTGGTGTTCTTGGAGGAGGAAATATAATAAAAGAGGTCATTTTAAAGGCATTATTCTCATAACAAAATTATCGTAGTTCAAGTAATTTGGGAGCCATGGGCCCACACTGTTTTCATAATGATATAATTGCATAGAAAGAAGCTCACAGTTTTGGTCAGAAATAGCAGACTCTCATCGTGTTCAAATTAGCCATAATTGAGTAATTAGAAACTGAGAAATAATTACTTTTTGAACCTTAAGGCAATTTTCAAAATAAGCATTTCTAGACCTCACCTTCAATTATCCGGTCTCTTTGAACCTGATAGTCAACTTTAGAGAAACAGCAACCCCCTTTTGCCCCTCAAAAAAAGAAATGCTAGGGCTTTTTCAGGTGATCCTTTTTAATACCTGAGAGTTCGGGAACTGAAAACAGAGCTGCCATTAATGCAAGGATCTTATGTCTCACCTTGTGGGAGATGTTTTTGCAGGACCTAAAGATCACAATCTTCTTGTGGGATATGGAGCTGGACTGTTACTGAAAAGCTCGCTCAGTGCTTCTTCGTGTTGCATACTGGAAATCTTTTAAAGGACAAGAGAGGCTTCAGAAGGAATGGCCATATAATGAGTTTTCTGGTTGCGTTACTCTTGTTTTAACTGGGCAACCGACATAGCTCTTGTTAGCTTGTTTGCCTTTGGGTATTAAGTACATTAAATGAACATGTGCTCATTCAAATTAAGCACCATCTTGAGCTTCCTTAAGAGTGGGTAATTTAATTCCACGTAATGCTTGAGAAGGGGTGGGTACGCTCTCTGCTTGTAGATGGTCCCCTAATACATTTGAATTCCACTGCCTAATTGGAGTTGCAGATTCTTGGATCGTGTTCTTGCCACTTAGTTGTTGGTTAACAATCCTCTGTGTTTGTGGGAGGGTTTGCTCTGGGAGGAATTTTGCAGAAGATGAGTTTATTAGCAAATTCTAATTTACTAAAGACTAAGTATGTGTTATTTCCGCAAGGGCCTGTGAGAGCCTTATTAAAAAGGCAAAGAGATCTTTCTTTATTGCCAGTCGGATTTGTGTAGCTCCGATATAATAAATATACGATAGTTGAAAAACTGCAGCTGCTGCTTTAAGGAGCCAAGCTATTGAAGTGACTCTTAAAGCAGTAGAATTTCTTTTTTTCAGACTCATGAGGAAACCTGGAAAACTTTTCACTGTTAGAACCAAGATTGGAAGATGCTGTTCTTGTGCTGTCTAGATGATTTTTCCTTAACTTTTTAAAAGAGTCTACTATTTAGGAATCTCAAGCAGCAAAGCTTCCTCTAAAACAGTGTCAAACTTGATTTCATTGAGGGCTGTATCAGGGTTATGTTTAAGGTGACCAGACGTCCCGCTTTTGGCAGGACAGTCCCTATTTTTAATAATTTGTCCTGCGTCCCGCAGCGTTTTTAAAAACTGCTGATTTTTCACGCGGCCGCACACATGGCAAGACATCAGAAAAAGCCAAAGGAAGCTCCTGCCTCCTTTCGGGATAGCTCGGAAAAGCTCGGGTTGGTTCCGATTGGGTTCAGGTCTTCCGGAAAAGCGCTCGGCTAGCGTCAGGGGTTGCATCGGCGTCGGCTACGGGGTGGGAGGTGGAGGGGTGTTTCCGTCTTTCAGCAAATCCCAGACAGGCTCGGCAGGTCCGCCCGGATTGGCGATTGGCCGGGAGAAGTCTTGCTTTGTCTGGACGAGCAGCAGAGTGGCAGCATCCAGGCTCGGCGCAATGACATCCCCATCGCGGAGGCTGCAGACCAAGCCAGTCATCACCTGCCTGAAGAGCGTCCTCCTCATCTACATCTTTGTCTTCTGGGTGAGGAAGGGTCTAAAGGAACAATGGGGGGCAGGGAAGAGGGGCCCCTCACCCTCACCCTGGACACGCAGAGGTCTTCAAACTTGGGCACTTTAAGACTTGTGGACTTCAACTCCCAGCAGTCTCCAGCTGGAGAATGCTGGGAGTTGAAGTCCACAAGTCTTAAAGTGCCCAAGTTTGGGGACCCCTGCCCTAGACACAAAGGAGCAAGGCAAGGGCTCCGCCTTTGCCTTTCTCTCCTTCCCACCCCCAAACACTTTTGCAAAGGGAGGGGGGACTACATGAGCCATGAGGCTGCGGGAGCTAGTAGGAAGGCGGCGGAGGGGGCGGGGGCAGGAAAAAAAGGCCTCATGGCTTCTCAAAAGCACGGTGGAGGAGGAGGCGGTGGAGGCAGGGGTAACGCAGTGCCCAGCTCAGGTGCTCCGAGCGGAGGGGGAGGGAGGTGACACCACTGCTGCCATGGGCAGGGGCGCCACCGGGAGCTTTGGCGGCAGCACTGGGCGGCAAAATTTTTAATCAAGAACATACACACACCCGCCCCCGCCCCCGTCAATGGTGTCCTGCTTAACCAATTTCAAAATCTGGTCACTTTAGTTATGTTTGATCTGAGAGGGGTGGAGGGTGTGGCCAGGGTGGATATGGCCAGCTTGATATCACTCATGTCTAGGGGCACCTGTGGTAGCCCGGTTGCTCTGCCAGTGAAAACAGGCTCCTGAGCTCTGTTTTCAGCCACGACAGCCTCCTGCCTTCCTCTGCCAGTGAAAATGGAGCGGTGGGGGGGGGGGGGGTGGCGCACACACAGCCACCACCAAGCTCAATTTTTGCTGGCAGAGGTACTGCAGGACAGTCCTTTGCTGTTTGTAGGGTAGCCCTGTAGGCCAAATATAAGCATCCCATGGGCTGGATCCCATTCCTGACTTTTGAGTTTGACACCCCTGCTCTAAAATAATCAGAGATAGATATTTTTCCCACATGAAATGGGAGATCTTCACATTGGGATCTCATCTGACTGAAGGAGAAATCAGGCTAGCAGCTCCAGAGTTCTTAATCCCTCTCTGCAAATCATTATCAGCAGCTGAAGGTCTGGGTAGCTAGTGTGGAGTCAGGGTTATGAAGTTGCTATTATAATACTAAAAACATTTGCAGTTATGAACCAGCCATTCCCTCAGCCCTAATCTGGGAATTTAAAAACATCTTGGAAGAAGATCCTGGCAAACCACTTGGAAAAATGTTGCCAAGGAAACTGCATTGATCTGTATTAATACCTTTTGATGGCTTTTAATTTCTTGGAATGTAAATTGCCTAAAATCTGAGGGGGGGGACATGAAATGTAGTGGTAAGCCCCTAAACAAATATGGGGGGAAAATCCTTGAAGAGGAACCCCATTTAACATTTGTAATAGATTGGATTCACATATCATTCTAAAAACCTGACTTAGTTTAATCATAAATTGCTAACTAAGTCACAGTTGCTGGTTGTAATGCACTACAATGAATTATAAACCAGACTCAGAGCACTGAAGCAAAAATAGGACTTCCATAAGAGGGCTGCCAAAATCCTTTGTTGCCATCTAGTTGTCATTCAAATGGTTGCAGTTCAGATACAAGAGTTTAGGCAAAAAAATACATAAATCATACTGTTTAGCACAGAATATGAAGCCAGCCACAAAAGCAAACTAGGAGCATAGATGAGGAGCAAAGTTTTGGATGCTTTCAGGGGAAATTAAACAATAGCTCGTGCTGGGAGACAAATTCTTAGGTTTATGGCTTTTTGAATGGGTTTAGACTTCTATGGAACAAACAGGGAAAAATTCCTAGATTAAGTTAAAGGATGCAAAATATCAAGATGATGAATTAATCTCTGAAAGACAAGATTACTCCTGGTTAAACTTTATTTTTCATCCAAGACTTTCATTTTTTGACTATTCTATCTAGTCCAGTGGTGAGATTCAAAAATGTTTACTGCCGGTTCTGTGGGCGTGGCGTGACTTGGTGGGCTTGGCTTGGTGGGCATGGCAGGGGAAGGATACTGCAAAATCCCCACACTCCTGGGGGAAGGATATTGTAAAATCCCCACACTCCTGGGGGAAGGATACTGTAAAATCCACATTCCCTCCCCACCCCACTAACCCGCTTTCCAGCTCCGTTCTCCTACGTAAGGCAACAGAAGAAGACCCAGCTGATCAGCTGGGACTCGGGAGGCAGCAAATAGATGGGGGTGGAGCCAGCCAGATGTGGTGTTTGCCGGTCCAAAATTTCTACTACTGGTTCACCAGAACTAGTGAGAAATGGCTGAATACCACCTCTGATCTAGTCTATCTAGATAAAAAGCTGTCTCCACATTTTCAGGGTACCTACAATATTTTCTCATGTGGAACTAACTCACTATTGGGTTAAAGTTGAAGATACCTACTATAGTTACAAACTTTAAATGAAGTATAGACGTTAACATAGAAGATTTATAAATATAAAAGTAATTGTGGCTGAGGTTTTTTCTCAATACATTCATTTCACATTGCTAAAATTAGCTTTCCTTTTTTACCTCCTAATGGGTAAGGAAATTAATTCCTTATTGACTGAAGAAGTTAAAAATAATTTATTTGTATATTCCTGAAGACAGCCACGGGTCTCATGAGCCTTTCTCATAATATTTTTTATTTGATATTTCACACTCTATGGCATTAAAATCCATTTATATGTTGTGGGAATTGACTTCTGACAACATGGCAAATGCCTTGATTGACTGCAAAAAAGGATTGCTTAATTTCTGAACTGAGTCTCTTTCACCACATTGTATAAATCTCGGTTAGTCTTTCTTACACTTTAACCACCCACTTCTTTTCATGTATTTTTATGCAGTCATTTTGACATTTAAGCAGCAACTTACCAATAGTTTATTTCTCCCAACCTTAAATTGGATTAGAATTGGATTATTGAACTGGGAAACCATATTGGTCGAGCTCAGAGATGTATTTGGACAGCTGTGGGCCTATCTTAATGTCTGGCTAGACAAGATCTTTGCAGGAAAATAATTCAGAATAGACACAGCTATATTGGGCACATGGACAGCACTGGATGTTCTATTTTTTTCTTGAAATTTGGGAATAGAGTTGTTATATTTCCTAATTTTTACACTGGTGTTAAGCTTCTTACTGGTGTTTCCATGTATCTATCATTGCTGCTTGAGAAGACACTGGATCCCAAAATCCATATGTAGTTTTGGGGAACGTTACACAGCAATCTAATAGCAGAAATAGTAATAGGGAGGATTGTATGATGGACTATCCATCACATTCATCAATGGCCAGCTTGTGAAGCTCAATGTGGGAAGCACAGGACATTGTTTTTCTTCTTCCCCCTTTCCTCTCCACTAGGAGGAAATTAACTCTGCCTAGATCAATACTCAGGGGTATTTGGGAGATATTGGGGGAGAGGGGTAAGGGAGAGCCTTAAATCCTTTCCCCAGAATGCCATATTTCAACTCTTGGGTCTGATGGAAAATCTTGCAAACTTTTCTCCTGCAAATCTGGGCATTTCTAGCATCTCGTCCACAAGGACTCATTCCCTACCAGCAAAGGTGCACCTCCGCTGCCTACAGGAACTCCTTCAGCCATTTGCTCAGGAGCTCCAGAATCCCTTTCTTAGCTGATTCCTCTAGAGGGCCTCTTAGCCATGTCTGCCACAAGTTTGCTCTTCTCTAAGAAAAGAAAAAAGACATTATAGTGTTAGAACCTCCTTTCCTTTTGTGCAAGCACAGGGCTATTCCAATGTGGCTATTCATCCAGTCCGAGAACTTCCTGCAAATATCTTAAGCCCCCCCCCCCATACCTATGACACAATTAGTTTGCTCTCATTTCAAGTGGACCTAAAAGCATTTTGAGATACAAGAAACTTCATACCTTGTTCAGTGATCATGGTAGGGAGACAGCTAGTTGCTGGGCTATAAATGTCCTTCAGGCTGCCCAAAGATTATAGTTGTTGTTGGGATTCTGCTTTACATGAAAATTTCTTCACAAAGTGGACCAGTGGATTATTACATCTGGATAGTTAAAGTGTCCATCGTGTAAAGTGTTTCTTATGTCCTTGCTTTATGCTTTAGTTTGCTGGACTGGTTTGCTTCTTCTTTTTCCCCTTTACAGGTTCAAACCACGACGATGTGCATCTCAGTTAGCCTAAGTGGCACAGTAGTTCTTGGCTGCCTCTTTACTCCCAAGCTGCATATCATTCTGTTCCAGCCCCAGAAAAATGTAGTCAGTCATCGTGTTTCCACCAACCGATTCAGTGTGACAGCTGCAGGCTCCAGCCACTCGCAGGGTGAGTGTGTGAGAGTGTCATTATAAGCAATGATCACCACCTTATATTTATCTGCAGTGTGACTGACAGCAAAGATTTTCCTTACTCGGTGTACTCAGTGGATAAGTTTGTCTCCAGTAGCAATTTATTCTGACTGTTGCATGGCTGAATTGTTTTTAATCTACTGTGTTTTAAATATCTGGGAGTTCATGTAGATGTTAGCATAGAGCAAAGGGCACCATTCTGAAAAGCAACAAATGTTTCTGGGAAATTACAAAAATAACTGCTGATAGCTACATTTATACATAATGCAAAACTATAAATCTGGTAGGATGAAGACAAGTTGCAGTACTTCTCCTTCTCCTCCTCTGAAGAAGGATTTTCTTTTCTTGCTTTCAGTTTTGACCAACCTAATTGGTCTTAATCTCTGATGAACTTAGGCTTAAATGTGCTGGGTGGAAACCTGGAAATAGTTCATAAATCTGGCCTGTTTTCACTAACTGTAGTTAGATTAATCACTGTTTTAGATTTGGGCATAATTTGGAAGTTTCCGGTCTCCCTCTATTAACTGTGATGGAGACAAAATGATCATTTGTGCATCTGCAGCTTATGCCAGTTTAAATAGTCAATATGACAACAGTATCAGCCAACGTACCAGCCTCCTCCCACACCGACACCAAACAGCACCAGTTCAATTGGAGCAACATAAAAATCATTGGTCACGCTACCACCAGGCGTGCTCCTGAGTTCATCAAAGTCTGACACTTCCATCAACAGACACCCCAGCTTACATACAAACCCCTAAGAATCCAAATCAACTGCACACCAACCAGAGACAGCACCGACCACCAATCAGCCCACCCAATACCCCCTCCACCAGCAATTCACTTCGCAATGACCCTGATCTAATGTAACCTCCCTATCACAAGACTCCCACTGATGGCTCACACTTGACCTATCACAAGACCCTTCCTTGACATATACACACATGAAGCCCTTATAAACAGAAGAACATTGACACTGAAATCCCCTGAATTCCACTGAAGATGCTACCTAGCCTGGTAGCAAAATGTTCGGAAACCAACCCACAAGCTCAGAGAACGAACCTTCGCCCTCAACATCAGCCAATGTTGCTAAGGAAGTTTGTTAAATGTCTTATCTGATAAAGTTATTCCATTTTCCCACAAACTAGTTTACTGAGAACTCTCTTTGTATTTGAATATCATATAACAATCATACCATATGATTTATATAAAGCATAACCACCATAGAAAAAGTCTGAAAAGAACCAGGTATATAGAGGGTATATGAAGGAAGGTACATGAGGATGAAGAAGGAGGATCTATGACATTGTTTTTTCTTAATCAAAACCAAACAGCTAACCTAAAAACCATCAACTAATGGTGTTAATTTTGTGTCATCATCTTGTCCTCTCTTGAGTCACTATTCTTGGCTCTTCTCTGAATGTGAAATCATGTCATAAGATTTCACTGAACAATTGCTCTGTGAAAGTAACCAGCAAAAGAAGAAATGACACAAAGATGAAAACTAGTTATTTTGTCACAGAATTTGTCTTATCTGCTCCTGGAATAAAATGCAGAACCATCTTTGTAAGCCATTTGAATTCAGCGATGCAGGGCATTTATTTAGTTATTGTGTTATCTACAGTAACTTGTTTTCCCAGTAAATATGTCATGGCAAAACAGTTTAATTCCCATTCTATCTTTTCAGAGATAGAATGAGAATCTAAGAAGAGAGTAACAGTAGCCTGCACTCTGATAAACTAAATCTCTTTGTTAGGAAACACTCTTAGCACACTTTCTTAACAATACTTGGCCAACATATTGTTCTTCTTGTTACATTGTCTATTCACCCCATTTGTATCACAGTCTTTAGACTAGGTATTTGGGTTCTAACCAAAAGCCTAGGACCTTGGAAACATTTTTGTGGTATGAAGGAAGTTCAAAGCAAGGTAGGTGCCAGGTTTCAGGTGCAGGATGTCAACTCATAAAGTTTATTTATTTATTTTACTTATTTATTTATTTAATAGATTTATAGGCTGCCCAATCCTGGAGGACTCCGGGCGGCTTACAAAGTGAAAAGAAAAATAAAAAATAAAAAATAAGGAAAACAATTTAAAACATCACCCATACACCCAATCTGATTGGGGCTGGACCTCAGCAGTGAGGTCAACAGCCCCAGGCCTGCCGGAATAGCCAGGTTTTAACAGCTTTTTGGAAGGCCATGAGAGTGGGCAAGGTCCGGATCTCTGGGGGTAGTTCATTCCAAAGGGCCAGAGCAGCCACAGAGAAGGCCCTCCTCCGGGGAGCCGCCAGCCGACACTGTCTGGCTGACGGCATCTGAAGGAGGCCCACTCTGTGGGATCTCACCGGCTGTTGGCAGTAGGTTTCCCGCCTCCCAAAGACATTAGTGTCAAGTCCAGTAAATTTCCAAATATTTGGAGAATCTCTTTGTTAAGGCTTCAAGACATTTGATTCCTATTGGTATTAAAGCTGACCTCAACTGCAATTTGCAAATCCCATATTTTGTTATTTTTTTCTATGTGTTTTTTGTCAATTGAACTATTGGCCGATATTGCGACATCCATGAATCACTTTTTTTCTCTCTTCAATAATAATAATGTATAATCTGATTGTGTTTCCAATGTCTATAGTTTGCATTTTAAATTCCTACCATTATTAGTGAGTATAGTGTTTGAAGTTTTCAAGATGCTCTCCTGTGTTCTCCAACAGCATCTCACCATTTTGGCATTGCTGCTCTTATTCTTTTCCTTTGCCCTTCTTCATCTGAATGAGAAAGCACCATCATCCAATCAGGCTGCTGAACAGAAGTGTTGGTGGGCTAGATTAGACCCTGCAGGCACATCAGATAAATATCAGGCAGCTGAAGAGCTTCTCAAGGGCAAAGATAACAGAACGTGCCAGCTGTCATTTTAGAAATCAAACTAGATGAACAGGTCAATGTGTAAGAAAATGTACCAGATAAAATTTCTAGCTCTTTTGAAAGTAGTGATGAACGAAAAGACTGGTTTCACCCCCCTCCCCATTTTAAAGTTTGCTTCAACCAATTTCTACTCTTTTTCCAAGACTATTTCACATTTTATGTGCTTAGTTTGACAGATTTCTCCAAAGATACACTCTTTTGTCTGTTCATTTTCTATTATGCATGTTTTGTCAATTTTCCTGGATGTAATGTTTTTCATTTGAACAGTTTGCCTACCGTGAATTCCTTGACCAATGGGGAAGGGGACTGATAATTGGTTGGTTGGTGAATATTTGACACATTGTTAAGCATGAGATTCTTAATTACCATCCTTTGAAATCTTTTCCCAATTTGTGTCTCGCAGGGTCAACTTCTCAATATGTCCCAACAGTTTGCAATGGCCGCGAAGTGGTGGATTCTACAACCTCATCCTTGTGAACACTTGTGCTCGGTGACCATGAGTATTTGTAGCTGTTGTGCTCATCTCCTACAAACAAAAGCCTTTTTTTGTGTTTCTTACTGGGCCTTTTCTTTCCTTAAAAGATAACAACAGCAACTAGTTTCCAAGTTCATCTGTTGGACAAACTTTTTCAAGGCAAAGGAATAGGGGCCCAAGAAATGAGATCAAAGCTTTATCCTCAAAGACAAAGACCAGTGCAGAGAGGCAGGAGTATTTCAGCACAGTTTGGGACGGGTTTTGTTTTTTTTAAAGTAATCCAGTGGCTCCATATTGTAGGACACATAAAGGACTGGTTGAAATGTACAATTTGGGCCACAAGACAGTGATCTAAACTAACATTTTCAGTTTGTATTAATTTTCATATTTCTTTCTGTTAGACTTCAAATTATGAAGAAACCAAGGAAAATTTGGTACAGTGCAAGAGGTGAAAGAGAATCTTATATTTAAAAACCTGGAGATTCAGGCACCTTAATTGCGTTGAAACAAATTGTTATATTCTTCTGTTTGTTTTACAAACTTAGCACTCAGTGAGAGCTTTCTTTGATAAACAAATTTATGACATAATCTAAGAAGGAAAGTAAATGCACAAATGGAATTTAATATACAGAGCTGGTCAAAACCAGGAAGAAAAGCACTGAAATTGTGATATTTTAATAACAATACAGAAGATGCACACTGAAATCTTCTTTGATGGTTGGTAATACTGTTGGCAATAATAGCGGAATAAGCAAAGGACTAATTGTATAGACCTACACTATGAAAACGTTCATGATGATTCAGGACTATAGACATTTATTCAGAGGGGATTCTAATCTCCAGACCTTCCTCCGTTGTATGAAGAGGAAGAAGACCTTGATCTTCTTACTTGAATTATACAGTAGTTAAATATTGAGAGATATAGTGCCAATATAAGTCCAATAGTTTATTTGTGTCCTAATAATCCACAGGAATTCAGTTATGGGGAAATGTAAGATCTTAAGCAAGCAAGAGTTTATACAAGCTACTTAGTGAGAGAAAAACAATGGACAAAATGTCACTACACCCAGATGGAAAAAATGAGAACATTCTTCTATCATGGAAAATATTTCTTCTGCTTGCCTTGGATGCTAAAGTTTCACAAAAAACTGTTGGCTGCCTTCTGGGCCGTTGCTATTCCACAGCTATCAGCTAAAGTTCTTTGCTCTTAGAACCAGGATGGCAATCATTTTTGTTGGTTTCTAAAGGGATGCACAGACCTTCTGATATCCAAAGGAAGAGTCAACAAGTGAGAAAGGAACTTTAGTACTTGTTTTGGGCCAGGAACAGATCTGGGGGAAAAGTCAAACTTCTCTTTCGGAAGACTCTTGAACCCTTGTCTACATGTAGCTTGCTCTTGGCAACAGCTCTATTATAGCACAATTTTTTCTTCTTTTAAGCTGCCCGTGTTGCCAGTGAGCTAAATTAGTTAATAGCACATTTTCCTCTATGGAAAACCCTGCCCAGCCTCCATCTGTCTTCTATGCTTTCATCACTATATCCCTGCTCGTAAAGTTGCCTTTTCAAATCTGTCAGATGCATCAAGGGGCAATACTATGTGAGTAGTGAGAAACTGGTGCTCCAGTTAGTGTCACTCTTTGGAGAATCTGCCAGTATCTATCATTCTTAAGCACCAAAAGGCTTCCTTGAAAGAGCAACTGGGCCACCAAACACCATCTCAAACTCTTCCTAACTATAAGGGGGTGGGGAGTTCATCTCTCAAAGGTTCCATTCATCGTCTCTGGGCAAATTTATCTACTATAGAAATGCTGCTGAAGGGTTTGAAGGGAAATCCTTTACGCCTAAGTATATATGGTGCTGAATATTTTGGTGCAAACCACTTCATCAGTTACAATTGACACCAAGACCCATCTGTGACTGGCTGTTGAGTTAGCATAGTACATTAGATTAAAAATATATTTTGCTAATTTATGCCTCGGTGTTTTGTACAAAGCCAATTGATTAGAGAGTTTTGTTAACCATAGTTGGTATCTTTGTGCAAGCATAGCCATGATTTCTTCTAAGCTGCTATGACTGGCTGTACAGTTGGTTAATGGACACATTTTACACCATACTGCCTATGAAAGGCACTAAATCCTGCATCACGGCTCGTGAAACCTTCTAAAGCTCACAGTCAACAACAGGAAAAGCTTCGGGCTATTCCAAAGTTGGGGGTTGAGGCAAAACGTCCTCAACAAACTTTCATTGAGGGCAGGACAAAGGAAAGAGTGGTTGTTCATAAGTGGGATGTTTGTTGGTTTGAGCGAGAGAGAAAAAGAAGCCTTTGTTCAGGCAACTGTTTACAGGGAAGAAATCTGAACTGTGAAAAACAGGGTGAGGTGGGCTGGTGACGGTCTTCAGTGCTTCTGGCAAAATTACAATGCAAATGAAATTCTTTGTTAGATTGGAAAATACAGTCTGTGCTCGTCCAGATTTTGAGGAACTCTTGGGCACATGGAAAACTTTCATTAAACTTTCCAGAGTGGAAAAAGATCGTATGGTTAGCAGCTGGAGCAAGATTTAAATATTTCTTACACAAGAATAGAAATCTAGCACCTGTGCTATATCAAAGGGATAAATTAATTTGTGGCTTTTCTGAGAAAGCTTGGGAATGTGCCAAATCCAAGTGAAATCACAATGGCAGTACAATTTCCTACATTTCTTTGGGTGAGGGTGAATTGGAGGCTTCTGCCCCCTCAGTATCTATGGTTTTGACTTGGGCTTCTTTAATAAGATTTAAAGAATTAAATATCAGAATGCTTGCTCTGTTTTAAGATAATATTTACTCTCATCCTAAAGTAACACAAAGAAAGAAGCTATTTTCTCACTTTGTGTGCTTTCGTGGTTTTATTCCCCACCTCTGTTAATTCTGATGCTTGACAATCATTTGGGATGAAGCTTATGTTTGTGAAACGTTTGAACATCCATTTCCTGGCAGCTGAAGAAAATGAATTCTTGTATTTCTCTATCTCACTAAAAAAAAATGCTATTATGTCAGTATGTTCTTAAATTTGTTCAGTACAAGAGTAAAGTGTATCAAAGGAATGTGGAAAGAATTTGAGGACTTAGCCACGAGGGAAGCTAACATAAATGTCAAAAGCACAATTTTACTTCTCTAAAGCAATTCTATTTATAAAACCACCGTACTTATTGTATACCACAAGACTACTAGAACCAGTAGCAATTATTAATGTAAGCCTTACTCATGGTCTGGAATGAGCAGTTCTCCCTGCAGCTCACGGGTGGAGTGAGGTAGGGAGGTAGAACTACCTCACAACCAGGAAGACTAACTTTCCCAATATCATTTTAAAAAGCACGTACTTTGAATTTTAAACCGATTCAAAAACTGAACTGTATTTTCCATTTCTCAAATATTCCCCATGTGAACTGCCTGTGGGGATCTGTCTGAAGAATGGCCACAAAAATGATGAAAACAGCTTCTTGGGTATCTAAAAGTATATTTAGGTTGAAATATTTTTCAGCGTTATCAATGTCAGTGTTTGAACTAGGCAATACAGGGATGAATTATCATTGTTGGGGCTTAGGTGTACAATAATATGGTTCCAATGCCTCTTTTTCTTTGATCAGCTACACAGATAGTATACCAGTACTAGATTTTCTCTGCAAGTAAATGATGCTGTGAAGCATTTCTACTATCACAGGGATCTGCTTCACCTGCCAGTCGGTGACAGCAACAAGCCTGAACTTTGTTAGGTGCTGCTCAGCATGATGTAATACAAGCAGACATTTTCCCCCTTTTGAAAAAAATGGGGTTGCCAAGGGTTAATTAATGTCTTAGGACTGCTACTTGGGTACTCTTATTTCTGATTCAGTGGGAGGCGTGTCAGGACTGTCTTCTTCAGCTGGAACCAAACTGTGCAGGCAACTCCAGATTCACTGAAACAAGCAAGGGGGAAAGAACTATAATTCTGGATATATCTGGTTCTCTTTTATAGGACTCTATTCTGGAACAAACTGGAGCAAGTCCAGAAGAGGGTTGCCAAGTTGGTGACTGGTCTGAAAACCAACCCTAGGAAAAATAATTAAAGGATTTGTGTAGTAAGAAAGAAAGATAATTTTGACAAGCTAGGCCAGAGCAATTAGCAAAGTGGCAAGGGGAAAAAAACATGATTTAAGTCCAAAGCCAGAAGGAGGTACTGTATGTATCAGCAACTTAGGCAGACCCTTTCCTAGTTCACATGAGTATAAGGGGTGGGATGATACAGCAGTTAAGACTTGCAAAATTCTGTTACTATAGCCAATATTAATAAAAGTAGTTTAGGCCTTTTTGTGGAATTGATTTCTTGGTTTCATCTACGGAGAATGGCTGACAATCTGATATTTATAGCAAAGATGACTGGGAGGAGGTAGCTGTCTTCAAATAGCTGAAGAGTTCTCACTCTTCCACTCTTCCAGGAGCAGAATCAGTGGAATAAACTACAAAGGAAATAGGTTCAGGCTAAATACTGGGGGGAATTGCCTGGTGTTGCAACCTTTAGCCAATGGAACAGTCTGCCTAATGAAGTGATGAGTTCTCTTTCACTGAAGATGAAACCAACTTCATGGTCCTCTGTCAGAGTAGGGCATCCTGTCCTGAGCAGAGTCGGACAAAGTAACATCTGAGATTCCTTTCAACCAGACCATTCTGTAATATCAATCCACATACATGAACCCATTGCAAGAAACATCGGCAGTTGTTACACAAAGAATATAGCTGCACTTTATAGAATCAATTCTTCTAGAACTGGGTACTTCCGTATTTCTCAATGGAGGAAAACATTCCCCTTAGCCTGATCTCTAACCAATCATATTAAAACTATTTATTAGAAATAGAGGCTTCTATGATTATGAAAGAAAAAGAACAAAACAGAAGGTTACCAGTTTTCTCAAGTGATTAAATAATCTGGGGAAGATTGATACTGAAGAATCTAAAGGAAAGTTTCATTTGAGTCATAACCAGTACAGCAGTTTAGTGGTGTTACTGATACTAATGGATGGCACCTTCCCTTTTGCCCTTTTAAAGTTGAGTCTCTCGCATACAGACCTTGGCTCAAAAGGACTAGATGGACATGTCCATGTTGGTTTATTGGCTTGTCTTTGCCCTCTTTTGCCATATTGTCTCTATTTCTCAATCTACTCTATGGCTCTGGTATCCTGATCCTCTCCCAACCAAAAGCTAACCTGGTCTGACACAGCTTAACTTTTTCAAGAACAGACAAGTTTAGCTAAGTGTTGTATGTGCTGTGGCTGTAAACTTGTGTCTCTAATGTAAGCCAAAATATCCATTATTATAATGGACAAACTAAACATTACTAAATTAAGTGAACATTTTTCATATTTCAACATGCTAGGAAAATTGTGTTTCCTGGATTTGGGAAATACCATATTCCTGGTAAACACATATGAAAAAAGGCAATAAAGCCAAACCAAGATAACATGGAAATCTGAATGGAAATATCTAAACTAATACCCGTAATTGGAAAAACTACTCCAACTGTGACAATTGGAAAAACTACTCCAACATTTACCTGAAAACCTGACAAGATAAACACGCCAGCCTGGGAGAAGAAAAAAAATGGCTGTCAATGTCCTTTAGCATCATAGCATGATTCAACTAGATATTATAATCTGAAGGGTAAGGCCTGTAGTTTTAGTAAATAGAGAAAGTAGAATAGCTTTAACTGTGTACTGCAAATCTGTTTGGAAGTTTCAGAACTTAGCTGAAGGACTCCTACTTTTCCATCAATTTATAATTCTCTATTTCAGCTGAACACTATTTTTAATTCAGTAAAAGGGAGTAAAATGTGTGA
Source organism: Thamnophis sirtalis (assembly GCF_051295495.1). Classification (NCBI taxonomy): domain Eukaryota; kingdom Metazoa; phylum Chordata; class Lepidosauria; order Squamata; family Natricidae; genus Thamnophis; species Thamnophis sirtalis. Next base: position 75,833,646 of record NW_028261383.1, on the reverse strand, counting down.
GAAAACCCCTAAGCTGCTAAATGACAGCCAGAGTAAAGTCTGGTCCTGCTGCAATATAGTTGTATTATTACTTATATCAGTAAATGCAGAAGAAATGTGAATTTTGGTATTTAGCAATTTTCACCTGAAAGATGCTACATTGGGGCGGTAGAACAATAATTGAACCATCATCAGGGACAACTTGTTGAAATCAACCCTTGACCTAGATAGCAACTGATTACCCTGAGCCAAACTCCGAGTTTAATTTTCAAGATAGCATGAATATAAAAATGGAACAGGGCACGTAGGATATATCTCCCTTGTGGAAGATATCTAAAGTAAACATTTCTGATAAAATATACAAGTCTGAAACTATGCCATTCAAACCAATCACTTCTGCAGTTTATCAAATTTTAATTTCTCCCTTCCACAAGGGAGATACTGTATATCCTGGGTGCCCTGCTCCATATTTTTATATTCATAGCCATCTTGCAAATTAAACTCAGACTAAAATTGGCTCAGGGTAACCAAGTGATATTAAGGTCAAGGGTTGGTTTCAACCAACGCTCCCTGATAGTTCAAATATGACTCAACCTCCCCAATTTGATACGCGGGACTACACTCACAATCATCCACACCATCAGGGCCAATATAGCCTCGCTAAAGATGGGAGATGCAGTCAACACATCTGTATGGGACCAATAATTATAAGGACGTTTTCATCAAAAGATAGAATTGTTTGCAGAATATGGGAACGATAGGAATAAAAAAGTGCTCCAGTACAAAACAATGAGAGAATGTAAGTATTATCTACATTTTAAAAAGTATTATTGTGATGTATATTGTTTGAAAAAAAACAGAATTTAAAGTAGACTTTTTGTGATCCAGTTTGTGATTTTTTTGTAATTTATGTAAATAAAGTGCTTTTTTATTACTGAAGTCTTGAATCATGATAAGTTCTTACACAGGGTTACAGAAACTTACAGCAAAAGGAGGACATGCCTTCGTTCTTGCCCCCATGTCTACTCTCAAAAAGTCATAGCCTTAAAATCAAATATTGGCCAGCATCTCCTTACCAAATGGGAGAGCTTATAAGCTCATTGCTTTGTGACCTTAATCACAAATTGTTTAGTGCCCTATCAGATGCCTTGCTTGCTGCCTGAAATTGACAAGACCATAATTGGTTACAGCCCCAAAGTTTTTGTTTCCTAACTAGCTCTAGTACATTGCTGAGACTGAAAACTAGTCTTTCTCTTTTGTTTATTGTATTTAAAAGATTCATGTAGCCACCCATCTTATACTGAATTCTAGGTGGCTCCCAATCAACAATTAAAACATCAACAATAAAACATGTATTAAAACTGTAAACATTAAAAACCTGGCACATTTAAGCTTCCACATGCAGGCCATTGTCAAATCTTCTCGCCCACTTCACCCTATCTCAGCACTTTGGGTGAGATAAGACCATTGGCCAGGACTTAAGTGCTTTCCTAGTGGCCTGCTGAAGGGGCCAAGCCAAGGGGAAGGGCTTTAGTGCCAAGTTTTTAATGTTTATGGTTTCAATATATATCTATTATTCTATTATTGATATTGCTTTAATTGTTGATTGGGAGATTCTCTGAGTTTGATATAAGATAAAGGTAAATGTAAAGATTCCCCTTACAGATATGTGCTAGTTGTTCCAGACTCTAGGGGGCGGTGCTCATCTCCATTTCAAAACCAAAGAGCTAGCGCTGTCCAAAGACGTCTTCGTGATCATGTGGCTGGCATGACTAGATGCCGAAGGCGCATGGAATGCTGTTACCTTCCCACCAAAGGTGGTTCCTATTTTTCTACTTGCATTTTTATCTGCTTTCGAGCTGCTAGGTTGGCAAAAACTGGGACAAGTAACGGGAGCTCACTCCATTATGCAGCACTAGGGATTTGAACCGCCGAACTGCCAACCTTTCTGATCGACAAGCTCAGTGTCTTAGCCACTGAGCCACCGCGCCCCTTTGATATAAGATAGGAAGCTATATAAATGTTTTAAATAAAACAAGCAAAAAAAAGACCGGTTCTAATGCTGGGAAAAGTAATTTCATATACAGGTAGGTTTAAGTACATTTTTTTGCACTTTTTCACAGTAATTATTGTTGAAGAGGCTAAAAAAGTTAAAACAGTGTGTCCTCCCCCCCCCCTCCCTGCCTTTTGTGTTCTCCTTTCCAATCATCCATGGTAGTCATCAAACATATTTTTCTTACTTCAGGGTTATACTTCAGGGCTGAAGGAAACACAAGTCCTAGTGAACAATTTTTCTTCTTCTAATAAAATGCACATAATTGTATTGTTAATTCCCAAGTAGAGAATATGGAGATCATAAACCACTATGTATTGTCAGAGTACATCTGAATTGCCAAAGATTACAAAACTGAAAAAGTCTGACACTATACAGAATGGCTGAGGTAACACAAAATGCTAATCCAAGTACAAGGAAGCCATTTTATGGTTTAACACAAAATGTTTCAGTGTCCAGGAGATTGGTGTGATTGCTCCATCCAGTGAAATAAAAATGAAAAAAAAAATCAAAATGACCTCTAAATTCTAGAAATATGAGATAGCTTTAATATATAATATATAAGGTAATTCATGAAATGTGAACAAGATTTGCAGAAAGAAAGCATTAGGAGTCCTCAGATGATTTCTGTGAATTGTCTGCTGTGGTCTTCTTGAGCGGAATAATGCAAATACTATTCTTGGCTTCTTTAATCCTCCACCAACGACCCAACCTGAAATACAACCCAGAAAAAATAAAGCATCCGCTTATGAAACATTCTGTTGGTCGGCTTGAATAGGAAACCTACAAAAGGACTGAAGGAAACATTTTATCATTCATATATGCTAGCAATTATTCTGTAAAATAGGGGAAAAAAACCAAAATTATAATAGGCCAAACAATAAAATACTGACAAGGGTGGAATTAAAATACAAGGACAGTTTTCTCTTCCGTGTGGTTTTACAGCAGGGTTTTATGTCTCAATAGCCAAATCTGGAAAAGGCAGTCAATTTCACACCTCTTACTGTTCTCTATTCTGAAGAAAAGCTCATTATTTTGTTTTGATCTTTGCAATAAGAACATCCCAGGGTTACCTACAATTTGGTATTCATGCATGGGAGAACTACTTTATGATTAGCTAAGTCAGGGTACTAAAGCAAAAGAAGTGACCTCTCTGTCCTGCCCAAATTTCTCCGTTTGTAGCAAATGTTTTGCTACAAACATCAATCCCTATTTGGGAGTGCCTCAGCATTTGCTACATAATCACTTGCCAGTGACACTTCCAGGAATAATTTCTACTAAAAGAATTTCTAGGCAAGCCCAAATCTCAATCTATGTTCTCAAAAAAACCTTGCGGGAAAAGACTAGGACACTTTTTAACAGAGTATAGTTGACCTTCAATCTGGAAGAGAACATGGGTAAAGGCCGTTTGCCAATGTGAATGGAATCCATGTGCACATACCTGTGTTCCTGTCCGACTCCAGCAACTAGGAAGTTTCCAGAATTTGCAAATTTCAAGCTATTAACAAAACCAACCTGAAAAAAACCAAACCGAGATATATTTTTTCTAAAAAAAAAAAAAAAAAAGGTAATTGTTTTTTCCCCTGCTGTGCTGCTTGGGAAGTTTTGAAGTCCTAATATATGTATAGGGGTCCACACTGGAGGAAGCCTGGTTTCTGCCATTTCTGTCACATTCAATGTTAACCTTTAAGTCTTTGACCTCTACTTGGATAGCAACAAAAACAGATTTTTGCTTTGCAACCAGAAGGAGTCAGCTGACTACATGGATCCCAGTTATGAGTTGCTGGAAATTTGAAAAAAGGGGTCCACATGAAGGTTAAAGATGAGCAAACTTTTCATCTGAGTTACAGTAACGAAGGCCTCCTGCTCCATCCCATTCGCTAGTTGCTGGGAAGCTCCTTTTCCAGCTCAAGAACACACTCTGAAGCAACCTTCCACTTATGGGCAACAGCCACTAAAGGGTTGCAGGCAATGGTGCGATCCTACCGGTTTAACCATCGGTTCGGTGATCACACGTGTGTGCAGTTTGGAGAAAATTTATCTTTCGCATTACTGCTGTGGAGGAAAACAACTGAGGCATGGCAACCCGCTCTGTCGTGTGACTCAGCCGAGAAGACATAGGTAAGTAAAGCATGCAACTGGGCAGGCAAGCCCACTTGTTCGTCGAAGTGAACCGGTTCGCTCCCAGCTGATTGTCGGAGCTACTGGTTCGCCCGAACCGGTAGAATCTCACTCCTGCCTTGAAGTGATCTACAGACACCTGTTTTCTGTATCAGGCTAAATGCTCCTGACTGCCCAAAAGGAAGCCTTGAAGTCTAGCTATTGGGTTATGCTGCAATATGAAATAGCTTCCATAAGTTATTGAGGAAGAACTCATTTATACACCCAACTAATCATTAAAGTGTATTCCTGTAATGTTCAAAACATTTCATCTACACTGTGTAACCTTGGATTCCTTAGGAAGATCCCTGGAACAGTCAAACCTGTGATAGAAGGGGAACAAGCTGAGAGAAAAGTGTAACTAAAACTAACAACTCCTGCATAAAGTTCCCAGGTTCACTCCATCTGCAACAACTCCACAGTGTTATTTCCTCTTGCTCTACTTGTTTCTTAAACTAGTTTAATATGAATCTCAAGCGAAAAAAGTTTACGTTGGAAGTTAAACCCACGACTCAAAGCAGTTTCCTCACCAAGGGAATCTGAAAGAGGAGCTCCAACTTCCGAAATCCTTCTCCGCATTTCCACAATTTCACACCGGCACTGTGGGAGCCTGTCAAAAGCAGAGCATATAATGTTTTTAAAATGTCCACATTCAATTTAAAAAGTCTAGTTTAGTGACATTTTCCTATTTTTTCAAGTGATGTTCTTGAAGAACCTAGAAATTAATGGATAAACCTCAATCTAACATTTATCCTTCTTAATTTAATACATTATTGTAACTGTTGCTGTTATTTTCTTACCCCAATGAACATAAAATAAACATGAGGAACTTTAGGAAAAGGAAGACAAATATATCTTTGTCACCTGTAGCTACGAGGTCACTGTTCAGCAAACCAGCAACTGAAGAGATCCAAAATGGTTGTTCCAGGCCCTTCGTGCCATGAAAACCATGGGCACGCTTCACTACTGTTAGTGGCTTCTTTTTGGAGAGACCCCAGAGGGCAACTGACCTTGGAAACAAAATCACAATCATTACATATCACATGGAAATCACTTGATTTTTCTTTTACTGAGTTACAGTTTCAAAGTATACTCACCCATCATCTGCACCAGACACCATATGTTCTTCATTGATGAGTTGGATGCAATCAATTGAACCCCTAATGGCAAAAAGAAAACCATACTTACACCTAATAAATCAGCAATGCAAATACTCCAGGCTCCTAGTAATCAATCTACGCCGTATGCTTCAGAGCATATTTTTTATAATGAAAGACACTCAACTTTTTAACTACATATTGTACAAAAGGTGAAAACTGCAAGATCTCTCAAGCATTCCCTAGATAGAAAGAACAACATCCCTTCAGTCAAGAAAAATAATCTTCAACTAGGAAATCTGTAGCATTCTGTAAATTGTTCTGTAACCTCTAGAGTCCTCCACGACTATATTGCAAAACACTGTGCTCCTAGTTTTTACCAAAAACTAACCAATAAACAAGCCCCAAATATTGGACATGACTGTGCATACTTTAAAATGATTCAGAAGAGGTTCTTTAGCACATATGGGAGCCAAAAAAAAGCTTCCACACAAGCTGAAAAAATGCTTCAGCTGCTTTAGAGAGTTGCACTGCTAATTTTTATTTTAAAAACATACCCAGCGCTGGAAGTTTTAGAAAGTGAATTTCTCACTTGCAAAAAGTGAGCCTGTCCCCATTTCATGAGATACTTTTTTTTTTTTTTTGTGCTGCAAAATATAAAGATTATCTTTTGCCAGAGTGGGCATTTCATGTACTACAAGTGATTCACATTCACGTAACAGGTCAAAAATCACATGGAATGGAGAAACGGTGAGTATGTTTGTTGGGAAAGGTTCAATTCAAAAACAGTGCTTTCCTGACCATGCCATTTCCTCTTCTAGTTCTAGTACTTTGCTTCATCTCACTTCACATCACATCTCACCTCATTCTTACAATCCCTTCAACCTTCTCAAATAGCTTGGATGAAGACATAAAATGACTGCAACATGAAGTTATAGATTCACCCAGTTCCAAGAGAGGATTAAAAATAAGTTCTTTAAAAGATCTAAAAATTATTTGATCAAATTATTTTTAAAAGATCTAAAGATAAGTTGATCAAATAAGTTAGAACCCCAGCTGACCACAACCTAATTTAAAAAAAAAAAATTCATCAATGCATTTAGTTTTGATAACAGGGATGCAACAAAGCACAGTGTGGTAGCTTATTCTTAATATGCTGCATATAAAAAGAGCCAAGGTGGCGCAGTGGTTAAAAGCAGCACTGCAGGCTACTGCTAGATCAGCAGGTCAGCGGTTCAAATCTCACCGGCTCAGGGTTGACTCAGCCTTCCATCCTTCCGAGGTGGGTAAAATGAGGACCCAGATTGTTGGGGGCAATATGCTGACTCTCTGTAAACCGCTTAGAGAGGCCTGAAAGGCCTATGAAGCGGTATATAAGTCTACTGCTATAGATTTCTCTTTCTGAAATAATATACTTTGTAAAAGAAGCTTGAATAGGCAATGATTCTCACACTTACTGGTGTCCGTAAAACACAAGTTGGGACTCCTCAGCAATTTTCCAGATTCTGACAGTGCCATCTCTCCCTCCTGATGTGACACAGCACTCCCGGCTCAGACTATCCAGGCCTGTGATCACATCTTGATGACCAAACCTTGGGAGAAAAGAGGATGAGATTCAATTAGGGCTTGTCTATGTTTGAGAATCCAGTATTTCAGTTGGGTATATTGCAAGCTATGTAGGCGCTGACATATTCAGCAAATTCTGGCTGTCTGAATGGCCATGTGAATAAAGGAGGAATGGAGTTCATTTCTGTTTAAAGCATTGTAACAATAACATACAAGCTCCCACATTTATCATTGCGTCATAGTAATGAGGACCTGTCACGATGAACTTGGGCATCTTTCTCCAAGGTGATCACCTCAAGTTCCATTGGGACAGCAACTCCTTGAATTCCCAGCCAAAAATCCCCATATTGTTTAGAGCAGTGCTTCTCAGAAAAATTGTATAGACTTCAAATTCCAGCATGCTGACTACCAGAATTCTGGGATTTGAAATCCATATATCTTAAAGTAGCTAAGATTGAGAAAAGATGGGCTAGAGATTCTGAAATTTGAAAGGCCTGTTTGGGAAACTCTAGTTTGGAGCAATGCTACTACCATGTTCGGGTACAAGTTGATAAAGAATTCCTTTGTAAAAACTAATCACCATATCAATGATACATTAATTCTGCCTCCTATTGTCTCTGATCTTCACAGAACATAGTTTTCATAGATTAGAAACTTGCTATGTGCATATCACTAATCCAATTATGGCCTGTCTATGTTTGAGAATCCAGTATTTCAGTTGGGTATATTGCAAGCTATGTAGGCGCTGACATATTCAGCATGTATATCAAAAAACTGTTCCTTACAAGGTTTCAACATATGCATTCTCTGCCACGTTCCATACTTTGACTGAGCGGTCATGGGAAGCGCTGTACAAATGGTGAGTCCCTTTGCGGAAAGATAGGCCCTGAAAGGGAGAAAGCATGAAGAGGAAGAGATGGAATGAGATGGGCCCAAGGGCAGGCAGAATTAATCTTTCATTTCTTTACCATATCCAATCTAATTGTCCCAGAGGGAAATGTGGATTTCTCTGTTAGAGAGTGAAAAACACATATAAAGTACGGGTGAAATAAACCCCATCTACACTTGTTTAATAAAACAAGATTAAAAAATATTTTTGTTACACCGTACTCATTATACTTTAAGCAGAGATTTTAATGTTTGTATAGTGGGAGGGGAGATGGTAAAGAGGAGAGGGGATGCAAATTTTTGCATCGATACATTTAACATTGATTCCCCCCCACTTTTTAAAATTGTTTTGTTTTCCCGTGATACAATTTACAAAAGAACAAAAGTGTTTTAAAAAATAATACTAGTGTAGAAAAATTTATGCAGCAAAAAGGATTCAAATCATTTTGGCTGATGATTGATTGAGGAGTGCAAGTTGTTTCTACAAGTCATTCTTCCAGATTGTTGCACAAACATTTCAACTGTTAAATTCTTTTTGAAAGACATAGTAGCAGCATCCATTAAAACATTCCCCTATATCATAAATGCACTTTATCTATAAATACGGATACCTCTAGAGGTTGTGGTCACTTACCGATACAGTATCACGATGGCCTGTGAACTTATAGAGGTGTTTGCAGGTTGCAGCTTCCCAGATCATAATGAGTTTGTTCCTGTCACCTGTGGCCTAGAAGCAACACAAAAAGACCCTGCTCAGTTCTCTCCTCTTCTATCATATTACACACACATTCTGTGTAATGGTCTACAGTTATAGAAACTCAGGTGACTCAGTCTTCTGGACACACTTATTTTAATGCCCTAATGTTTTCCTCACAGCAGCATAACTTAAATTTAAACTTAACTGCCTTTTGGTTTTTTGAGAAAGGGAACAAAGGAATAGAATTGACTGGAGCAAAAAGGGAGGTTGCCTGTCTATGTGAATAGAGGTGCCTATTATATCCATTGATTAGATTCAGGGAAATTTCCTCAAGATACACAGCTCCCACAGCACTGAACAGGGTGGATATATAACTCATATCAACTGTTAGTTGATATAGGACAGGGGTATCAAACTCAAGGCCTGTGGGCTGCATTCGGCCCGCAGGATGCTTGAATCTGGACCATGGGGTCAGCCTGGGAATAGCAAAGGACCAGTTTGCCATGCCTCCGGTAGCCAAAATGTGGTGAGGCGGGGCTGCGTGAGCCCTCCACACCCCATTTTGACTGGCAAAGTGGTGCAGGAGGCATCCATCTCATCCCGTCGTCCCACCCCCACCCCCTGGGCCCGCCTGCAGAGAACTACACTGCTGATCTGGGCCTTGAAGAAATCCAGTTTGACAACCCTGATATAGGAGAACCTAGTGAACATATTTTAAAGAACTATGAAGAAGAATCTCTCTACTATACTAAAAGATCACCAACCACCACAAAAAGCATCATTTTTGCAACACAGAGGAGAAAACAAACTTCAGAAATCTCTGCCAATACTGCTACAACTGTATGGAGTTGCTTTCTTTTCCTCAGCGTAGCAGAAGAAAATATTCTTCTTACCAGGAATTTGCCATCTGACGAGATAGCCATGGAGATGATGTGTGCGGCATGTCCAACATGGCTGCTCTCTGCCCCCTTTTTTCCTCTATGTATCACATGGAGCTTCTTTCCACTCTCAACGTCCCCTGCAGCATAAAGATGCTCAAGTCAGGTTTCAAGCATTACAATTCTTTTTCTGATGCTTTAAAGTAAGCCAGAGCATTGAAAATTATTTTAGTAAAATCCACAATTTGAGAAAAAATTAATCTTCCATCATGCTTCAACTGCCTCAAAAACATGAATAAGTGGCTCAGGAATTGCACTTCATTCACTTCAACTGTAAATATACTAACGTACGGAAAAGGACTCAAATATGTTAAGTATGATGTTAGTAAGATCCTGCTCACTCTCCAGACCCATATTAATTTATTAATAATAATTTCTGCCAATTCCACCTTGCCTGTAACTTTTGCTGAATGCTGCTGTTCACCACACCAAAATCTACTAAAGAATTAAATTTTACAAAAGTGATCAAAGGCCAAGCTAATCATTTCATTGGAGACATTCCAATGTCTCATAAACAAGCTTGCTTGATGCAATGCTCTGCAATCTACATCCCGAGAGATAAGTCAATTTTCAGGAGTTTCCAGAAGAGCGGGACATTTAGGGGCAAACCTAATTTCCAAAGGGAAGCTGTTCAATAAAGTGCTTCTACTAAGAAGCAGCCTATCTGAGTCACACCTCTTTTCCCCTCTCTCCCCGCCCGTTATTACTCTCATTATTACTGGGAAAGTGACACATCTCTCTTGTAGTGGCATAAACCACTTTCTTTAATCAGATGTCTCACCCAGAAGAGGCAAGAGTCCCACACCTGGTGTATAGCCCTCATCTTTTCATACACTCTGTCTACTTATTCGAAATCTACAAGATGAAGACATTTTTTAAAAATGGGTCAAGAACTTTCCAAAATTACCTGTGAGCTACCCCAACTCTATAGTACAATTTGTAGCAGATCTCTTCAACCTTGGCCTCAAAGAACGATGCAAACTTATTTGCAGTAGGCCACTGATTACTCCCACCTTCCCCTATCTTGGCATGGAAGAACAATGCCAACTTATATGCAAACACAACAGAGACTGACAAATAAATCCTCTGCTGAAAGATAAGGGTTCTAAAATATTTTATTCTGTAGTGTTTATTTATGCAAGGTGTATAAATAAACACTTTACAGTGTACATTCTTTAAAGAAATAAACCACAAATTTATGTACTGTAGTTAAAATTGGAAGATTGATTACAAGAATAGGTCAAAAATATCAGAATAACTTGGTAATACATCAATGGAAAGGAGCATATTAAGAATAAAGCAGCAATACAATAAAAGTATGCTGATTACAATTTCTGGCCATCAGCATTTGGGAGTCTGATCTCCGTTATTCCAATACTGATCTATTCAATTCAGGCAATGTAAATTTGATCCTTTGAACCTGCTATAATTATAGAAAAAACTCAAAATGTTTATAGGGGTTATAAAAATATAAATTTATATAAGTTTAGAATCTTATAAGTTTATTATATAAGTTTTTTTCATGCCTCTTCTTTTTTTCGTAGTTTATTGTCCTTCGCAGAAAATAAGACTTACATTTGATGATCGAACAGTCTTTGGATGCAGAGAAAATGTATTTGTCATCTGGTGATATGACTAGGCAGGTGATGGGCAACTGGTGGCCTCGTAGTATCTTGATGTCAGGTATGTCTGGGGGCTGCAACTATTCAGAGAATACCAGTTACATCAGCATTCCAAACCACGAATACAAATGAAAAAAAATTGCAGCAAACCAACTTGTTCAGTGCTGAGATACCACTGAGGTTTATGACACAGTGCTAACTGGAATCTGATTCTCTAGTTTTCAACAACTGTGCCTCACCAAAGAAGTAGGATCTATTTACTTGGTCTGCCCCAGGTGGCTAACGGATTCTGCTAGCTTTCTGTGTTGCAGATACACAGTTCAACTGAGGCCTCAATCGCAAGCTGTCTTGAATTAGACAGTATTTGGCAGCCTCTCCCTGCCTGTGAATCCTTGGGAGCCCTCATTTTCAGAGGAACTCTGGAAGATAAAATAGTAGAAGGGATGCCTCGAGCGCTGCTGGAGGACAAAGAGAGAATTTAGCCAATGCGTGTAAAAGTCTCTAGGATCACTTATTTATTAGATCCATGAAAGTTTTCAGGGAAGAAAAATATATGATGGGTCAAGGCAGAATTCATTCTCGTTTCAGGATGGTGGCACCTCCTGCACTGAAGAAGGTAGTGGTTTGCCTCCTCCTCACACAAAAATTGCTGCCTACAATGCTATTGAATAATTTTTGTCTAAACTTTTATTTTTTTATTTGGATTGTGAGAAGAATATTGGACTATAGTTTCAGAGGAAATGGGTTATCTCAACTTTCTTCAGTCTGGTTTCAGAATTGGATACAGCAGTGAGATGGCATCGATCGCATTTGAGGATGAACACCGATGGGAATAGTGTTGGCGCATCTGATCTGCTACTTCTTTATCTCTCTGCGGCCTTTGCTACTATAAAGCATGATATGCTTCCAGACTAGCTCAGGGTAGGAGTGAGAATGGAAGCATAATACTGCAGTGGTTTTCACTCCTCTAGAGGAGACTCCAGTTGGTGTTAGTGAGGAAGAAAGGTTCAATCTTCTTTTGCAGTGTTCTCGGGACTTTCTCTCCATTCATATTTAATATATACAGTACATAAAGCTACTAGGAACGCGGTGGCTCATTGGCTAAGATGCTGAGCTTGTTGATCAGAAAGCTCGGTAGTTTGGTGGTTCGAATCCCTAGCGCCGTGTAACGGAGTGAGCTCCTGTTACTTGTCCCAGCTTCTGCCAACCTAACAGTTCGAAAGCATGTAAAAATGCAAACAGAAAAATAGGGACCACCTTTGGTAGGAAGGTAAAAGCTTTCCGTGCGACTTCGGCATTTAGTCATGCCAGCCACATGACCACGGAGATGTCTTCGAACAGCGCTGGCTCTTCAGCTTTGAAACGGAGATGAGCACCACCCTCTGGAGTCGGGAACAACTAGCACATATGTGCGAGGGAACCTTTACCTTTAAAGCTACTAGGTGAGCCTATACACCAGCACAAGGTTAGATATCAACTGTATGCCTCTGAAAATTACTCAGAAATTGCAATTGATCCAGAATGTGCTAGGGTGGGTACCACACTATTGTATGCCTCACTATTTTGGATACAACATGTCACTGTTCTGCAGTGGCTTGTAGGAAATTAGGGAGGCAATCCAAGATGTTGATTATCACCTTATCTGCCTTCATGGCAGAAAGCCAGATTATCTGTACAACCATCTCTCTTCTGTTATTTCACTCTGTTCCACCAGATCCAACAGGATAGGCAACTTTGTCCCTTGTATAATGTTATCTGTTGTGCTCCTCTACTATGGCCCCTGTTTTGTACAATGGCATAACCTTCAAGATCTAGATGGCTTTTACCTTGCCAGGCATCCAAGGCTTTGCAGGCACTGAAGATTTGCCATGGCATTTAAGACTCAGGGATTGTCCCAGGGAATTAGATGAGCTCATCTTTAAAAACATTACTACACAAGCATATGAATGGCCTCAGGCACAATGTGTTTTAGGGGCTTTTTTGCTTTTGTTTCTGGCTGTTAATTCAATGTTAACTGCCCAAAGTTGAGTGTAAGAATAAATATTTTAAATTAAATAATTCTGCCCCTAGGGAAATAACATATAAAAACTAGCAAAATCCTGCAATAATCTCAAATAATAAAAGGCTCCATAAGCTGATGTGTTGGCAGTCATACCATATGTAGTTCAAGAAAGAGTAACAGGTGCTTTGAAATTCTGCATAATTGTGGGAGGAAAAGTTTCTACTTACACTGTTGGCAATTTGTCTCTGCAATTTTCCTTTTTGTTCAAGCTATGGGGGGGCAAATAAAATAGAATTAGATTGACTCTTTCTTCTTACTTCACAAAATACATGAATTAATAAAAAGTTTTTGGCTCTCATTCTTATTCCCACATATAGCTAAATATTAAATTGGATTAATTTCCTCTTTTAAGATGACCTTAAATTCTTCTATATGGACTTGATCAGAATCTCCTTTCAGTTTTGACAAAAGGATCAGTGAGTAAATGACAAATTTCTGAGATCTCATGTTTAAGAACTTCACCTCATACTTCTACCAAACTGACTCTGAGAGTCTCAGACTTGTTATTACCTTATTGGTTTTGACTGAAAGGAAGGAAGGCAGGAACTAGTTTCCAAGGATTAAGTGGGAAAAGCCATAAAAAGTCACTTCTCCAAAATTACTCAGCTTTTTTCAACCTGTTTTTTTTCCAGAAAAAATCAGAACGAGTACAAATTGTGATTGTGGATATAAAAATAAATGACACTACGTTATCAGATTACAAATGCCAGAGAAGTCACTATATTTCTGAATTTTGAGAAAGGATGCTTAATTCACAAGAGGAAGGAAACTTTCTGCATATCGCTTCTTAGACTGTACAATTTCCCTGTCAAACCATTGACTTTATGTCTAAAAGCCCTCATACTCTTTTTGTCATTTAAAGATGGACCATAGCTATACAGGCATGCTCATGTTTTGCATATTATTAATCTCTTTCTCTATGTAGGAGAGGGACTGTGATTTATAAAAGCAACACCACACTCCACTAGAATTGAGCCTTGCAAGGCCTGAAGCATGGGAAGCAATGAATTCCACTGTTCTCCAGTGAGAAGATACCAAGATGAGGAAGGTGGAGCTGTTTAAGCTTTCTAATGCCCAATTCAGGATAGCTAGAGGCACCAATTTATTTCCAGTCTATTATCTCATGTCATACTCACCACATCTTCCTTTAATCGGCCAGCAACCAGGTCTTTCTCAAAAGCCTCTTGTTCAGCCTTTTCTTCTTCTGCCAGAGGCAAAAATCATAGACATAGCAATGTTTACTTAATCAAAGAATCCAATCTGCAATCAATTTCAAATCCTGAAGATCCTTCAATAATGCCCACAAATGCCCAGAACCAATCAGTTACCAGTAGGATGAGGCTTTTTCACCCGAACGTATTTGGTATCTCAAATAAATTAAATTATTTTCTAAAGCAGTGGAGAAATTGATTTCAAAAACACATATTAAATTTCCCAGTTCATAAATTTTGGGAAACTATTGTGATTTCTATGGCTTAAAAAGATTTTAAAATATATTTTTAAAAAATCTTCACACTTCTCAAGATGAATTCCCAGCCATATTTTTGGGGACTGTTCAAACAATTGTAAAGTTAAATAAGCAAATAAAAGTCACAATAGGCTAATAATGTATATAATTAATGTACTGTTGATTATATATAGGGAAACCACAAACTTCAATTTAATCTTGGCAAAACTGAGTGGCTTCAGGTCTTGAGACCAACAGGATTTGGCAATTAACCATCTTTAGTTCTGGATGTGTGCCCCAGATAAACCCAATGTACCATCTGGAAGTCCTTTTGGACTCACTATTCCTGCCAACTTAATGTTGTCTACAAATCTGACGAGTTCCCCTTCTATTCCTTTATCTAAATCATTTACCTATAATAGAGCCTATTAAGCGTGTGCCCTTGAACAGCATCTAGAAGCTTCATCTGGTATGAAATGCAGAACATCGGCAGCTATGCACACATCTACAGCAGTGCAAGTTACAATTCTGCTCTATAAACTAGCTACCAGTTTGTGTCAAAGTGCAACCCTATATGGCATGGGGCTGGGATAGTTGAGGGACCACCTCAAACCCAAGCACACCTATCCATCCCACCAGAAAGGGCATATGGTGGGTGCAAAGTTATTTGATGGGATCCAGGAGGAGAGCCTTTTCTTCTGAGGTGCCCACCCTTTTGAACATCCTCTCCTAAGAGGGTAAGATTAGCTGTGATCCACCTGGCCTTCTGAAGATATGGCTTTGCCACCTGATCTGAGGATGTTGGTGGAGAACTTGCTAATAAGTTGCACATTTAGGAAAATGAATGATGCGCTCCTGCTGATTATGTTTTTAATAGTTTTATTGTTTTTAATGTTTTTATTTTTGTGGTCATTTTTATTTTTTCATTTTATAAACTGCCCAAAGTCACAATAGTGAGATAGGAGACTAGATAGATTTAACAGATTTTAACAGGTAGATAGATAGACAGAAAGACTGGTTTCATTTCATATATTAAAACTTTAATCTGATTGTTTAACAGTCCCAGTAAATTAAATCTAGCTTCTCCTCACCTTGTTGGCGAAGCTGCTCCAAATATAATTTTGCTAATCTCAGTTTCTTCTCTTGTGGGGTCTCATCAATTTCTTCTTCTGCTTCATTTTTATTTTCTGAGCTACATATGAAAAAGAAACAATTTGCACAGAAATACTTTGTATCATGCAACAATTATCCATCAACAAGAGAAAATTACTGTCCAAATTACTGTTAAAGGAAATACTTTGGTCCTTTATTCCAATTTTATGGAAATTTGCGATACCTTATTCAATGTTACATCTTATGTACTTCCTAAATTACAGACCTTTGGGGCCATTAAGTGATGCCACAAATAACTATATTTCAGGAATCCCACCACTTGTTATATTATCATGAGGTCTCATAGCACAATTCTCTCATCATCAGCTTCATGCAACCATCTCCACAGGAAATTCTTATGCAAGTTCCTAAATTTAATGACATGAGCTTCCTAATTAGAGAAGAAAAATACCAAGACACTTTGGCATATCCTTACACATCTGGTTCAGAATCACTAGAGATCTCTTCATTCAACTTGGAGCCATGTTTCTGCCATTTTTTTTCTTCACTAACAGGGACCTAGGAAGTAAAAAAAAAACTTATTTTAGTTCAAAACTGATTAAATAAATGCCTTCACTCAGTTATTGAAAAGCTGGAGAAGCAGGAATAAGCAGGCTCAAATATGTCCATTTCGATTAATACAATTCTTATCATTAGCAGAGCACAGACAACAGAAGTTGATGCATTTGCTAATCATTCTACATATATTTTATGCATGGTTTATTTTCACCACATCAACATTAAGAAAATTAAGATCATGGCATCCGGCCCTCTTCCTATTCCTGGCAAATAGATGGAGAAGAAATGGAGGTAGTGACAGATTTAATTTTCCTGGGCTCCAAGATCACTGCAGATGGGGACTACAGCCAAAAAATTAAAAGACGCTTGTTCCTGGGGAGGCTATGGCAAATCTAGACAGCGTACTAAAAAGCAGAGGCATCACCCTGCCAACAAAAGTGTGTATAATCAAGACTATGGTTTTCCAAGTTGCAATGTATGGCTGTGAAAGTTAGACCATAAGGAAGGCTGAGCGCCAAAGAATTGAGGCCTTTGAACTATGGTGCTGGAGAAGACTCCTGCGAGTCCTTTGGACCGCAAGGCAATCAAACCGGTCAGTCTTAGAGGAGATCAACCCTGACTGCTCTTTAGAAGGCCAGATCCTGAAGATGAAACTCAAATACTTTGGCCACCTAATGAGAAGGAAGGACTCACTGGAGAAGAGCCTAATGCTGGGAAAGATTGAGGGCAAAAGAAGAAGGGGATGACAGAGAATGAGGTGGATGGATGGAGTCACTGAAGCAGTAGGCATGTGAGCTTAAATGGACTCCGGAGGATGGTAGAGGTCAGGAAGGCCTGGAGGAATGTTGCCCATGGGGTCGCGATGGTCCGACACAACTTCACAACCAACAAAACTTTCACCACTCATGGCCTATAGTAACCACCTCAACTTCAAATTTGTCCAAATTATCCTACTATTTTTATTCTAACCTTTTTTCAAAAAAATCAACAAGCATGCACTACACTTTCTGACATCCATTCTTAGTAACAGTGTTAGTAGTTTCTTTTCCGGAAGTTCTCTTACAACTCTTGTTGCTTTCACAGCTTTCCTTTTCTTCGCTCCCCTTCATTCGTAGCCTAGCTGCCTTCCCTCCCATTTTCACCTGCACTGACCTTTCGCTTCTTGCGCCCAGCCGCCGTGGCCGAAGCAGACGCGCCTCGCTGTCTTAGTTGTCTTTTTTTCGGACCTGAGGCCGCCATGCCGCTTCGGAGTCTCCGGCGAATGCTTCCTACACGTGGCTCCCGGAGCCAACCTCCGGCGCTTTCCCATTGGTCAAAACCGTTTCCGGCCTTCCCCATTGGCTGCCATTCTTCCGAAAAGGACTTCCGTCTCTTCCCTCTCGTTGGTTCAAAGGAGTGGAGCTTGTTCAGCCCCGTTACTACTTCCCAGGCGGCGGCGGGAGGACGATGCTCGGGAGCGCTTGGAGCGCGCTAGGTGGGAAGATGCTGAAGTGGATGCCGAATAGGGAGAGGCAGCCCTTCTCCAGGGGTTGGAGCCGTCCCTACGCAGTCGATCGCGGATTACGCTGCACAGGGACAGAAGCGAGGACTGCTGAACGCAGAAACTCAGAAGCGATGCAGGAGGGTTGTGGCTATTTCTTTATTAACTTGCCCACAAAATTACACAGGATAAACAGGGTAGAGCGGAGTAGAGTAGAATAGAAAATAGAATACAGAGTAGAATACAAAAGAGAATAGGAAATGGAATATAATAAATAGAATAGAGAATAGAATAGTATTGAGTAAATAAAATAGGAGAATAGAATATAGAATCGAATCGAAGAATAGAAAAGAATAAAGAGAAAATAGAAAAGAAAATAGAAGAGAAGAGAAAATAAAATAGAACAGAACAGAGTTTGAAGGGTTCTTGCAGGTCATCTAGTCCAACCCTCTCAAGCAGGAGACCCTCTACACCATTTCTGACAGATGGCTGTCCAGTTTCTTCTTGAAAGCTTCCAGTAACGAAGTACCCACAACTTCGGAAGGCAAGCTGTTCCATTGGTTTGATTGTTCTCGCTGTCAGAACATTTCTCCTTTAGAAAAACGTTCTTGGGCATCGGGTATTTCCCGTTCGCACTAACTCGACCTATTTAAAAGTTCCCGCTTCGCTTTCTGGACGTGTAATAATAAACGTGAATAAACCCCAGATTTGATAAAGATCGCGACCGGCAGCATCATTCCTCTGCGTTAAACCAAATCGAGGCAGTGGAAGCAGGGAGAAGGGAGCCGTCTCCTTATCATCGCGGACCTGTCTCCGCAGCTGGTCGCCCCTTCCAATCGGGCCATTGGCGACCGGATCCCTCCCGCGTTTCGACCGGAGCTAGTTCAGCTTCCTCCGCGGCCAGCGGAGATGAAAGAGGGGTGCAGGCTGTCGGTCCTTTCCTTACCGCTGGGCCGGCTTGGCATTCTCCCCAGAGAGGCGTGTTGCTATTGCTGCGCCGTAAAAAGCTGAACTCACCCGGCAGGAGGGGCGGGAAGGGAAGCAGCGACACTCCCTGACGACCTCTGGCTTGTCCAGGCTTGTTTTGCTTGCCTATCCGGTGCCGGCGTTTGGCTCCTCCGGTGGGACCTCCGGGCAACGAGGAGACTCCCCACGCCCTTCCCTCCCGGTGAGTTTGCACTCCAAGCAAGGAGAAGGTGGGCTTTAAAAATAGACAGCACTTTAACTTTGTTTTGATGGATTGTTTCCAAAGGTGGGAACCGTAAAAGATGAACAACAGCTGCCTTGATTTGTTGTCCTGGGATTAATTTCTCAATAAAGCGATGTTAGGGTCTCCCAAACAACGTCAAACGTGGCAGGAGTGTCCCATACAGAACTGGATTTGGTGTTGCTCCTGGTATTAGAGGATGGAGTAAGGAAGTATTCCTACTACTGAAGCTAACTCTGAAAGTCTTAGAGCCCCTGTAACAACTTTTAGACAAAAAACACACTTCAATCTGGTTTATAAACAATTGTTCACCTAGTTATCTGTGACAATCTTGATGCGTTCTTCAGCTGCAGGCTACTACAATTCCCATCCTTCTTGGCCACTCTCATGGTGGCAGAGAATCACAGGAACTAAAAGTTAATCCCCAGAGGATACCCTCAGTAGAAAAAGACTGAAACACCAAAATTATGTAGATTAAGAAATGGCTAACTTTTAATTTGTGCTCTCTGTCCTGCAGACTTTTAATGTACTTCATTGATATCAGTAGATACAAGGAAGTGGCTAGTAAAATAAGTGAGTGGTTATAACTTATCTGCCATTGATGACTGACCTGTCAGCGAGAATTTGCCATTGAGATTTCCCCATTGGAAGGTAATGAATAGAAGCCAACGTGCAGATCTTTTAAGTTGTATTTTTCTTTGGAAAACCGGCTGGTACATTATTATTACTATTTGTCATCCAGGTCATGGTTGTCCCAAAGGTGCTTTTTCAAGAGGCAACTGGACTTACTGGCTTTTCTTTGAAATATTTATCTTCTCATTCAAGAAACTTCTTTAGGTCTGACTGGATGGTGGGGAAGGGAAGGATTTATACTGCTTGCAGACAGCTGGTCATTTGCATTTTTTTAGCAAGTTGTGGAGGCCACCTGGAGGTTTATCTGTGTCATCAGGTCACCTGAGTATGCAAATGGGTGTGGAGCTTTCTTGGGATTATTGAAAGGACTGTGTTGTAGACTGGAGCTAGATGATGTATCTATCACCTCTGTTGAGACAGGGCTATTTAATTTTGATATAGATGATCTCTTTCACCCTTCTTTCAAACCAGCCGTCCTCTCTATCGACAATGTGGACAGAAACCACACAGTCCAATTGCCTCTTTAAAAAAGCACCTTTAAGATATTATTGCTATTATTTTCACAAGAGTCCTGGTTGCTTTCATGTATTCTCATCCATGGAATATATATTTTATATATTTTTATGAACAATTGTATGCATTTGTTCACATCTTGAGGCACAGACATGAATTATTTTGTGCCACTCTGTTGCTTGCACACTCTACAGAAAAGTATTGGACTATTCTTGCCACACCTTTCTTATCTGGTCATTTCATATCTTATAGCATCTTTATTTGAAAAAGTTTATATTTTGGTTTCCTTCTTGATGCCTGCG
Organism: Thamnophis sirtalis; assembly: GCF_051295495.1. NCBI lineage: Eukaryota > Metazoa > Chordata > Lepidosauria > Squamata > Natricidae > Thamnophis > Thamnophis sirtalis. The sequence continues at coordinate 75,813,331 of NW_028261383.1, read as the reverse complement.
TGCCTTATCATCCTTTTCAAAATCTTCTATTATACATGTTCCTTTGGCCATTTTAGAGTCCTTCCTTCTGTTTCATCGTTTTCATCAGCCGCCTTTTACATTTGTACAGCTTTGAAAATGAATAGGCCACTCACCTATTTGAAGAATCCTTTTCCTATTCTACCAATAGAAAGTGATTGGCTTCTACATATAGATCACCTTTAACTATGGAAGCCACACTGGGTGATTTTAGGCCAGTCACCCTCTCAGAGCTCAGTCTATTTCATATGGATGTTGTAATAGGGAAAAATGGGAAGAAGCAATGCTATATATCCTCCCTTGAGATCTTCAATTAAAGGCAGGATATAGATCTAATTAATACATTCATCGGTTGCAAACTACTCAGTTATTGGTGAATGAGCAGTCTTAACATGGAAAACGTAAGAATAAGATAAATAATAAATGAATGATTTTATAATCACAAGAGTCTTACATCATTTAATACTGAAGTACATGGAAAAAGTAAATATATTAACTTATTTTGGGAGTTCATAATTAACCATGTCCATACATACTATAGGTAAGCATAGGCAGCTGTTATTTCTTTTAGAGACGTCTTGTCTGTCAATCATTTTAGCATGCTAAGCTTTTGCAGAAATGCAAGACATGGCAAAAGAGGAAAGATTTAAAATTAAAATAGCTTTCTAGCTAGAATTCTTTGTGAGGGGATTTTAAATACAAAATAATGCCTCTCTCATGACCTCATCCTGGCCATGATGGGAGGTTTTTCCAAGGCAGTTGTAGGAAATCTTGGTTTGGGTTTAATATTTCATATGCTCTGGATGTGTGTTTTGTTCTTTTGATGGAAAAAATTAAGGACTTCATTTATACAGTAATTTGTAATTTCATGTTTCTTGTGAGTATAGTTTTTATGCAATAGTTGTAATTATATGTGTCTTTAATGATGTTTTAGCCATTTCATAATAAGGGCAGACATATTACGCCACATTCAGTACAGAACTTCTAGGATAGTTTCTGGATCAGGTGAAATAAAGTTTTCCTTTCCCCAAATTTATCTCCCCTATATTGCATAAGCATTTAAGTTTGTGTTGTATGGCTAAAAAAAAACCCATCCCTCTTGTTGACAAAATTGACTGTCAGCCCTAATGCCTGCCTTGGAGTTTTGATTTCATTGGGGGGTGCTACTTGGACATTGACATTTGTATGTTTGTGTATTGTTAAGAAATTGCACTGAAGACTTGCATATAAATTACATTTGTAACTCAGCACTACAGTATATCTTTCATCTTTTGCCTACTAGTTTGAATATGCTTTTTAAGTAACTTTCTCCTTGCCAATTCCTAAGAATGAACAAGGCAATTCTAGTGGTATTATGATAGCCACTTAATTGAATAGCCTTAAATGCTTTGTTGAAAATGAGAGTAATTCAGAACTATGCTTGTTAACATTGGGAAGCAATGAGAAAAAAATATTGTTCTGTTTACGGGAGTCCCATGAATATCTGCTTAATGAGAATACTGAATTCCAAATACCTATAATAGAAAGATAGAAAGATTTGTCCAAGGAATACAATTGTAAAAAGGCTAATTGGAGGTGAAAATTTACAATTATATATAATCTGAGGACAAAATTGTGAATAAGCTTAGAAATGCTTTATGAATTATCTGTTCCTGCTTGCCTGCAGTGTGGTTTTGTGGCTTCAATCACAATTAGGCTTCAATTTTAAATGAAAACTAGCTCCTTTGGGGGATCTCTCAAACTACATGCGGTTGACTGAAACCAAACAGCCAAACAAAACAGTTAGAATTGGAAGGGGGAAGATTAGAATTATAACTTTCAAATATGATTTCCAAGGCAGAACCTTTCTCCTTTCCCCAATCCCTTTAATGATTATCTAGTGATTTAGTAAAGATACCTTGGAAAAACACAACCTACAAAGAAATATTTTTTTCTTAGAGGCACTTTGTGTGCTGATGTTCACAGGACTTATTTGGTTTTTCAGTACATCACATTTTACAGTTTTAGCTTACGCTCTGATCGACTCCTTTTTCTCACTAAGATTTACAAATACATGTACAAGGAAAAATGAAATTTGAATCAGAATTATGTGCAAACCAACACAGAAATCATATTAGAGCCATGGCAGTGGCTTCTACAGACTCCTGGGATTGTTTAGCACTAATCTCCGAAGTAATTTGAGCTGTTAAAACGGTGGGCCTGAAACATCAGTGATTCTTCCAAATTTTATTGAGATTTTGCCAAAGTAGTTGCCAAAGAAGAGCTCAGCATCATTTCCAGTATTTTTTAATCTATTAACCAACCAGCAGAATGATCACTTTTTTTTTCCACGTCTGTCTTTGTCTTGGAATTTTGTATTTATTTTGCTACTAACATAAGATTTTAATTGGCAGGGTTTTCCTTTTCCATTTAATTAAACAATTAAGTCCCTGTCTTTGTACAATTTATGTCTTTAGATACATAGAACTGAAAATGAGTGTGAAGTAGTGGTTAAAATGGTGGACTAGGAATGGACCTAAAGCTATCAACTGGCCTACACTGGCCCAACATAGTTGGAGCAGAATAGTAGATGATGGTGCGTAATCTTCAATGAAGAGGCCTTAATTCTGCAGTAATTAATATGAACTGATAATAATAAGGATGGTGCCAGGAATTGATTTGTGTGTTGGGGCAATGTCCACAGTACTTCAAGGAAGAAAATCTGAATATCAGTTTTATTTTTTTCAGGTAGCAATTAAGATTGGACAAAAACCATGCCTCCAAAGCGTAAAGCAGCTGCCCAAACTCGGGTTGCCATCAAGGGCAAGAAGGTTAAAAAGGAACCAGAGCTGAAACCTGAACCAGAGGAAGACAATTTCCTGTCCACTGTGGCAGCACTGAAAGCAGCTCCCAAGGAGAAGTCTAAGGCCAAAATTGATACTGCCTGTCAGCTGAGTTATGACAATGGTGCCCAGGTGAGAATGAAGAGTTTAGGCACGTGATGGCAAACCTTTGAGACGCGTGCCACAGGCGGCATGCAGAGCCCTCTCTGCAGACACGTGTGCCGTCGCCCCTGCTCAGCGCCACCGTGCATGCCTCCCGCCAGCCAGATGATTTTCAGGTTGCACATGGGGGGCGGGGAGAATGCGGGAGGGCAGTACACCTCTCCCCGCAGCCCATTTTTGGTCCCAGGAGGCTGTAGGGAGGCTGGGGGGTAGGGCGCGGGGCACGGGTGGGTTGCTGCTAGCATTACTGCCGGTTTGGCGTGCAAGATATTTTGCGTGCACTCCCTTTGCTCACGAGCATGCCAAACACGCACAACATTAGAAAAAGAAAAAAAGATTACATTTTTGCAATGAAGATTGTTCTGCGCATGTAGAACCAAAAATAAAGATGGAGCCGCCAACAATAGAACCGGTTCAGTGGCGCAGCAGGCCACGTTACTACCTCCTCGGCCAACCCGGGCCGAAGAAGTATGAACGCACCTCTCGCACGGTGGGCAGGGGGGAGTGTCACACAAACATTGCATTATGGGTCCATGCGTGTGCATGCGCTTTTGGCACTCGACAAAAAGGTTCACCATCACTGGTTTAGGGCAAATGATCACCTGTGTCTGGCTTTCTTTAGAACAGGGGCATCCCCTTCCAGATGTTTTGGATGATAGTGCCTGTAAGTGAGCTAAATTGGTTAGGAATGCTAGGAGATAAAGCTCCGATACATTTGGAGGGTGCTAGCAGAGGAAAAATAGGAATCTGTATGCTCCCCACTTCTTCAGGTTTCCTTTACATAAGTAGAATTTTGTTTTTTCTTTGCATGTCTATTCAAAACACATAGAGTCAGTCTGGGAGGAGAAGAAAATTACTTGGCCAGAAATCTGTCCCTCCCCCCCCCCCCCATGATGAAATCTCATTAGCTAATAGTTATTTCTTGGCAGAGGGTTGCATCGTATTTAAATCTAATCAAATCTTCAAGATGGCCTTTGGCCAGCGTACTGCATTGTACTTCATTCTTTAGAATGTTCTCTGCCAGACCAAGCCAAATGGAAATCTTGTTAGCTGAAGCTGCCTCTCTGGGAGTAGTGGGAGAGATGTCAATCAAATCCCAACCCGAATGCATGTCAGTTATAGGTCCTGGACTCCATTACTTGCTGAACAAATAAAATGCAGGACACAATACCACCTGGCTCAGGTCCCAATAACACATTATGAACTTTGCCTTGTTTTCATAGTGCTTTTGATGCTGTTTGCTCCTTTTCCATTATTAAAATGCAGGGGTAGTTTGAAATATAAGGAGGGCCCCGAGCCAAATAGATAAAGGCCACCAAATCAAAGCCCCAAACTACAATTTGGCAGAAGTGCAGAGATTTATGGGTGTTTTGAAAGCAGCATATTCATATTCCCTGCTTCCTCTTTTATCACTTTAGATTTATGAAGACTACGATTGTATGTTGAACCAAACCAACATTGGCCAGAACAACAACAAGTTCTATATCATCCAGCTGATAGAGCAAAATGGGAAATACAGTTGCTGGAACCGCTGGGGCCGTGTAGTAAGTCTCTTGATCACAATTTGTCTGTGTAAACAGAAGGATTGGTACCTTGTTTCTCAACACTTCAGGGGTCTAGTGGGGGACAGGGTAAGCAGCTTCTTCCTAAGATGGCTTTTGCATTATTAGCCTCATTATGCCTAGTGATTCCTAACCGCAGAACAAGGCATGCAATTACTGAAACCGCTATCATAACATATACCTTGGTTGAACAACTGTGTTTCCCAAATGACAATTTGCTTTGCTGAGTGTAGTGATTGCTGCTGTATGAATATCAAGAAAGGCATTTCCTTGTAATGCATAGTATCTTGACAGGGGGAGACATGCGATCTTGGTCTCCAAATGGACAGCTCTTAGCATTATAAGTCAAAAGTCATTACATTACAATTCCATCTTCCCTTCCTTAATGGGTTTTCTGTTACCAAGCAAACAGAAAAAGAAATGGCAAGAAAACATGACAAGTGGAAGATTGATGCTGCTTCCCCCCCCCCCGTAAAATCTGCTGAACAATTTAAAAATAACCCATCATCTGGAAGTGTTATGGTCAGATATTTCAGACAGTATTCATAACCATGGTTATTATTCATAGGATTTCATTTCAGAGAAGAAAAATCAAATGAAGTATTTGCTCTTTGTGTACTGTATATACTCGAGTATAAGCCTAGTTTTTCAGCCCACTTTTTGGGCTGAAAAAAGCCGCCTCGGCTTATACTCGAGTCAGTGAAAAATTTGCCCGAAATGGAGGAGAAAAAGGGGCTGGGCCATGCCGCTGGGTGACACTCGTGAATGGCCCAGTGCCCCTGTGAGTTTCCCCTCCCTCTGTGTCAGTTTGCCGCGCAGCGCGCACCGCACCATCCCCCCTCCTCACGTTCTAATGTAATGCAGGGTTGTCTTACGATTCCCCTTCCTCCCCCTCCTGCCGCTCTGCAACGATGTCCCACCTCCTCCTTGTTATGGCAAGCAGCCACATAGCGATGTCCCACCTCCTCTGGTACAGTGATCCAATGATAGGAATCACTGTGCCGTGTGTCATAGGAGGCGGGACATCGCTCCCGCGGCTGCACGGGACATCATCACAGCGGGACATCAGCATCATGAGGTGAGTGAAGTATTTCATTGAATACACCGCTAGTTTACTGTTTTTCTTTGAAATAAATATTCAAAAACATTATTGGTATCTATTTTTATTTTTGAAATTTACCGGTAGCTGCTGCATTTCCCACCCTAGGCTTATACTCGAGTCAATAACTTTTCCAGTTTTTTGTGGTAAAATTAGGTGCCTCGGCTTATATTCGGGTCGGCCTATACTCGAGTATATACGGTAGTTTTCCTGTGAAAATGCAAAACCAAACAAGTTGGTTGCCAATCAAAGCAGCGGTTATAAGCCTGCAGCAAAAAAGTCAGAGTTAAGAAAATAATAATTAGCTAATGCTTCCAATAGTGTACGCTTTACGGCCGCACATGTATACGCACATTATGTTGATTGCATCTTTTTTACAGTTAAACCATAGTTCAAAACTTAAGAAGGACGTTACTTATGAGACCAAATTAAACATAAAATATTTATATGTAAAAAGTGTTTGCTTCTCAAGCAATCATTTCCTAGATATGCAACAATTCTCCTGGAATTTGTAAGGTTTCACAAATTATTGGTCTAACCTAAAGCAAAGTTTATTATAACAGATTTTTAAAAAGCAGTAAACAATGAGCTGGATGAGAGCCAGTAAGTTAAAATTCAATCTTGATAAGATGGAGATGCATAGTATGTTGTGTTAAGCTATGGTTTGTTTCAGCTCTTTATTACATAAGTCATAGTGACCCAGTTCCTGAATAATACCAAGTTGGTTTATAACTTGTTTATGCATATTCATATTTCTGGCCTAGTGTGATGTATGAGCCATGCTGCTGTTTATGAGTGATTCATTGGTTTTAATAAATAAGTAGAATTTAACACTGTCCTTGAAGGAGATCCATTCTTTCCAGGATCAGAAATGTAGCGTGGGGATGCTCTGAAACTGATCATTCTCACAGTGGCTCAAATATATGCTATTCATGGGCAGAAATAGTAGACCTGCAGTTATTTGTGACTATTTGGAAAGTTCCTCCTTAGATTATTTTACTGGTATCGCTATTTGAAAATGCAAGAGACATTTTAATTTATTCAAAACAGGGTACCTTGATGGGCTTGGGCAACACACTGTATAGCAGTCCTTTGTCATCCATGCTGGTTAGCAGTTATGGTAATTTCTAGGTCCAGTTCAAATTGAACTACAAAATCTCTAACCCGTTTTCTAAAAGAGCATCTCTTTAATTGAGAATCCCCAATTCATTAGGATCCATAATTAGGTGTGTGAGTAGAATTAAGCCCACGAGGTATTCATAGAGATAGGTTCTTCAGGTCTAAAAAGACAAAATACAAGAAGCAAACACAAGGAGATAATCCAGGGCTCTTCCCAGACCTCTTCCCCTTAATATACAGACTTCATATCCTTGGGTTAGAAGAAAAAAGTACAATAATAAGTTCTGCTGCTCTAATGCTTGACCTTTATTCTTTAGTTACAAGACTTTGGATTAAGACTGCATTTTAATGTAGGGCAAGTTTAATCAATGGTTGGTAGATTTCCCCTCCTAAGTACCCACTGTATCCCTTGCCCTGCCAGCGTGAGAAACAACCAGCCACTGCTGTTCTTAATATATTATGGGATGGATTTGGGTAACTATGGGCAGGTACCTAGGAGTGAAGGTTTTAGCCGCCCTTCAAATTGACTGAGTGACAGGTCTTGGAAGTTATCTGTGCGATGTCCTGTCACTCAGGTTGTTTTTGAACATGGCTCTATCATTCTTGTGGAAAAGCCTTAAGCCCATGTTCAGAAGTAGCCCAAATGGAGAGGTGGGGCCTGACATCGCTACGACACATGCAATCTTGGGGCTCCAGGATTGCTGTCGATATCTCTGTTGCTGGACAATCCTTTTGGATCTAAACCATTCTGAAGGAACGGTGATAGAGAAGGGCATGTTCTACTGATCTCAGGGGCATCGCAAAGCCTCTGATCGATCCAGGAAAAAGCTCTTTTTGCCTGCTACAAGAGAAGCAGCCAAAATGGCTGTAGAAGGTTGGGACAGACCCCTGAAACGGAAGCAGAATAGGAGAGACAGTATGTCGAAATGGTAAGAAAAATCCTTATTATTAGAGAAGAGAAAACCCAAAAGACTTAGAGTTAAAATAAAATTGAAGACAGAAGGAAGCAAGGGGCGAATTATCCCTGGTTTAAAACTATCGTGTTATCCTTTTCACTTTAATTTTGTTTGTTTTCTATGGATGGACTTTTTACAAATGCCTGTTACTTTTAAACTGGACTGGTCTTTTTTCCCCCTTCTTCCTCTATACTTTTTCCATTTTTTGTATTTGTGGATTAAAAGTTTCTTTCCTCAAAAGGCTCAGCTGGATTATAATCTTTAAACATTTTTTTTTCTTCCCTTCCGGAGTTCGGAGCTTAGAAAGAGAGGCAAAAACAGAGGGAAAGGATGTAACACTGCCATCCAGAGGCTAGAGGTTTGGCAACATCTGATAATACAAAGCTATTGGCTTCATTTACTGAAAGGGTCAGTGGAAAACGTCTTGTTTATACAGGTGTTTCTTTGAAGGAAAGAGAAAGCTTTGACCTGAGTTTATTAGTTTTGTATGCCTCCCACTCATGAAGGACACCTGAAAAACATTATTGAATTTGTTTGAAACCTAGCAAAAGCCTTGGATGTTTTAGTGGTAGTGTTTATAACCTGGAAAAATGGCCCAATATGAAGAAGAAAAGGGAGTAACATTGCAAAGAATTATGCTAGAAATTCAAAAAGTCTTAATAATCACAGAGAGAATTGAAAAGAGACTTGAAATTATAGATCAAAATACAGAAAGTACAGAGGGAAGAGTTGAGAATTCTTATAAAACAACAATGAAATTTGAGGACAGAGTTCAAAAAAATCACAGAGACATATGAAAGTGATAAGAAAATTGTTGACACTGACAGCAAATCGAGAGTGGAGGGAAATTATAACTGCGAAATACAGAAAGGAGAGATCAATGAACTGGAACTCTATCTCATATGTCAAACTATAGATGAAGAAAGGGGAGAAAAATTGGCAGAAACAATGAGAATAATTTCAGCAGAAGCACCAGCGATAATAAAAGTCAAGCTGATGAAAGGAACAGATAGAGGGTTTCGAATCTTTATAAGATATGCAATGAATAACATGTTGTCAAGAGACGTCCACATAAGACTTATCCAGAAAACACTTAGAATACAGATTCTACAAATGGCAAGAGATATTGGACTGCACTATTTCTGGAAGGATACAGGATGATGAAATGAAATGTCACAATAAAATTTAGTTAAATGTAGTTAAATTTTGAGTACTACGTATAAGACAAATTAATAATAGCTATAGTCAAATAAATGATCAATAATGATAATAAAGCATTTATATATACTAGATTGATAATATGAAATTTTATGCAAACTGTGAGGATGATGGAGATGATGTTGAAAAACCTTTTTATAAAAGATAAATAATTCTATATAGAATAGAATATAAAGATGTAATTTCATTGGATGATTTCAGGATGATGTAATGAAATGCCATAATATAAATTTACTTCAAATTTAATATGTTTAATATAAAAAGGATGTAATAATAGCTATGCTTAATGGATGTTTAACAATTATAACAATTTGTATACATGTATATTAGATTGATGATACTAATGGAAAAAACGGAATTGAAAATTATTAGAGAATGTTATCAATGCTAAAATAATAGAATGACTTAGAATAGGATATAAAAATTTGTTTATTATTGAATATATTGAAGATGATATAATGAATTATTATAATATAAATGGATACAGATTTAGAATACCTTGTTTAAAATGGAGAAACAATAGTGATAATCAAACAAATGAAGTATAATAATAATGTATACAAAGATATTTGATTGACAATAAGTGATTTTTGATAAAGCTCAAGTGATGACTATGGAAAGGATGCAGAAAGACCTTGAAACCAATCGACACACTATATGCAGTTGAAGAGATTTTTATGTTATATGTTTTGCGTGTTTGTGTTTGTTTGAAAATTAAAAAAATATATTTAAAAAAAGTAGCCCAAATGAAAAATTCAATCAGGTAAGTGGAAGATGTTAGGTGAGTTGAAAGTATTATGTTCTACCAATGTGTTCTGCTATGTTCTACCAACCTGTCACTTTGAATTCAGGTTTAGTTATTTTTCAGCAGATTGCTAGACATACGTCCCAAAATAGACTTGAGTGACAAGTCACTTGTGGATTAAAGGGGTTGTGAGGAGCAATGGGCTATCTTCCATTTCATCCTCCACCCCTCCACTGCACCTGTGACCTGTCACTAAAAGAGGAAAGAGACAGAACTGTTATCAATTTCACCTAGCTACTATACATCCCAAATCCACAATCTTAAGAGATTGGCAATGGGTTGCTATAGCTAGCATCATCTGAAAATAGCTTACACAGATGAAAATGCAGCTACAGTATATGAGAATTCTTTTCAGAAGAAACCACAAAAAACCTGACAGCAACATGCAGCTGTAAAATCTCTTTTTATTTTCCAATTTAAATGATTTTGCCCTAGTCTTTTTTCTAATTATCTAGTACTCTTTTCCAAAGACTCCTAACCATGTGTTTAAAAGATATGTTTTTAAATTTTGAAGGTATGAAAAATTTGTGTAAAGTTTTAAAGTATCCAGGCAGATGCGTCTGTGGAAGCTATGTGTCTGACCTCTGTGATAACCCATGCCAAAATAGCACCCAACAGATGGAAAGGGATGTACTTGCGGCAGCCTAACATGGCCCATCGCAGATGGCAGCTCTGACCATGTTATCACCAACATTGTCAATGAGGTCTCACAGGTCATTCTTATGGGCTTCTGTTGGAAGAGCAGGGACAACACTGTTGTAAAACTAGAGTAGCTAAAAAGGAATGTTGGCTGTCCACATGATGCCATGAAGCTATCTCCACCAAAACAGTTAGCTAGGCATCTTTGTGCCTCAGTTAATAGGATGTGAGGATAAATCCTAAGAGTCTTCCGGTTGGTGGAAAGGAAAACAGAGCTCTAACCAAAGGCAGCTACAGAGTCCTGACCTTAAAAGTACAATGGAATGAGAAGGCAAGGAGCAGAAAGCTTGAGAATTGATTAGTCAACAGAGAAACCCAAAAAGAGAAGGACACCAGATGTTTGAACCCAGCCCATAAAAGGGGTTTTGAATCATCTCTCATTCCAAAATACTAAATTTGGCTTTTGCCTGATTCTACTGCCTTGCCAGAATTTCCCCACATAAGTTCTTGGTAAGCCCCATGGTTTGGTTATTCGTCCTGTCTCCAACCTTCCTTTTCTGGGGAAGGTTGTTGAGAAGGTGGTGGCGCTTCAACTCCGACGGACCTTGAATGAAGCGGATTATCTAGATTTCTTTCAGTCCGGTTTCAGGCCTGGGTACAGCACAGAAACCGCTTTGGTCGCCCTGATCGATGATCTCTGGCGGGCCAGGGATAGAGGACATTCCTCTATCCTGGTGCTTCTTGACCTCTCAGCGGCCGATACCATCGACCATGGTATCCTTCTGCGACGCCTGGGGAGGGGGGAGTGAGAGGCACCGTTTTACGGTGGTTCTCCTCTTACCTCTCTGACAGGTTGCAGACGGTGTTGGTCAGGGGGCAAAGGTTGACCCCTAGGCCCCTCAAATGTGGTGTGCCACAGGGTTCGGTCTTGTCCCCTCTCCTATTTAACATCTACATGAAGCCGCTGGGTGAGATCATGCGACAGCACGGGATAAAGTACCACCAATATGCAGATGATACACAACTGTATCTGTCTGCCCCGTGCCAGCTCAGTGTAGCGGCGGACGTGATGTGCCGATGCCTGGAAGCTGTCAGGATTTGGATGGGGGTGAACAAACTTGTGCTCAATCCCGATAAGACTGAGTGGCTTTGGATGCTGCCCCCGAAGGACAGCCTAGACAGTCCATCCTTAATCCTGTGGGGTGAAAATCTACAGCCCACAGAGAGGGCCCGGAATTTGGGGGTCCTCCTGGATTCGCAGCTGATACTGGAACATCATCTGTCGGCTGTGACCAGGGGGCCCTTTGCCCCGGTTCGCCTGGTGCACCATTGCGGCCCTATTTGGATCAGGAGGCACTTCAAACGGTTACTCACGCCCTTGTCACCTCTAGGCTGGATTATTGCAACCCGCTCTACATGGCGCTACCCTTGAAAAGCATTCGGAGACTACAGCTAGTCCAGAATGCAGCCGCACGAGCAATGTTGGGTGTACCCACGTTACACCTGTCCTCCGCGAGCTGCACTGGCTACCAATTGGTCTCCGGACGCAATTCAAGGTTTTGGTTATTACCTTTAAAGCCCTACATGGCTTAGGGCCAGCGTACCTCCGAGACCGCCTACTGCCACATACCTCCCAGCGGCCAGTAAGATCCCACAGATTGGGCCTCTTCAGGTGCCGTCAGCCAGACAGTGTCGGCTGGCTGGCCCCCGGAGGAGAGTCTTCTCTGTGGCTGCTCTGAGTCTTTGGAATCAACTACCCCCAGAGATCCGGACCGTACCCACTCTCATGGCGTTCAGAAAAGCTGTTAAAACCTGGCTGTTCCGGCAGGCCTGGGGCTGTTGACCTCATTGTTGAGGTCCAGCCCCAATTAGAATAAATGCATGTGGATTTATGATTTTAAACTGTCTTTTTTGTCTTAATTTTTTTGTCTTTTTTTTTCTTCTTTTGTAAGCCGCCCGGAGTCCTTTGGGATTGGGCAGCATATAAATTTTAATAATAAATAAAATAAATAATAAATAAAATTTATTTTGGCACTGAAGGCAGAAAAATTGGTTTATGTCCCTGCATTGACTACTTATCTTTTGTATGTGTGGCATCAATTTGACTCCAGACAATTGCCTGGACAATCCCTGCATTTTTCTTAAGAAGCTTTTGGAAGTAGTTTGCCATTGCCTCCTTCCTAGGGCTGATAGAAAGTAATTGGCCCAAGGTTACCCAGAGAGATTTGTACCTAAGGCAGGACTAGAACTCACAGTGTCCTGGTTTTTAGCCTAGTACTTTAACCTCTAGATTGGCTCTCAACTGTTTATCTACTGATAGTTCTATTGAATTGGAAGCCCTTTGTATTTTAATTCACAGGAGGACCTTGTGTTCAGATTGCTAAAACATCTCTCCTCATCTCTTGGAGGAGGTCAGATTATACTCATCTAAGCCTACTGATCCAAGATCCTGATTTTTTTTTTCTAGCTCAGTCTGAGATTGCAGCTAGTGACTGGGACAGTTGCCTTCTTTACCTCCAAAGTTCATTTTATATAAGGCTTTAATTTTCCAGAATACCTTGGCAAAAATATCTCTGCTTGAAAAGAGTTGATTTCTATCACCGTTGATCATAATATGTCTTTTCTTTTTGTGTGGGGTGTGTTTGAATTTGTACATTTATTTATTTTGATATTCGGTGAAGAGGAATAGGGGATAGTGAAAATGTCAGTACTGAACTGAGAGTGAATGAATTTGAAGTGAAAGCAAGCCTTCAAACGTTGAGGCTAGAAAAATCATGTTATCAAGTAATCCTGGTTTCACTCTATAAAATTCTGATTGTGGTAAAGTTCAGGTATATTCAAAACTGGGAAATAATGTAAGACCTGGCAGAAGTTGCAATCGTAGCTTAATTTTTTTTAAAAAGATCAGCAAATGTTTCCTGATAATTTAAGGTTAACAAATGTTCTGTGACATTCCAGGGGGAAGTAGGGCAATGTAAACTCAGCAGTTGTCCAACCTTAGAAGCTGCCATAAATGCTTTTGAGAAGAAATTTCAAGAGAAGACAAAGAATAAATGGGCTAATCGAGAGAATTTTATTGCTCATAATGGCAAGTATACTCTCATTGAAGTACAACATGAAGATAAAGAGGAACAAGAGGTAACAGTAAAGGTGAGTGTTCAAAGAATATACTTTAAGTAGTATACATTGGGAAGTAAATGGATCTGGAAGTATAGATATACTGTATTTCTGGATGATTTTCTGTAAAAATAAATTGAGATCAGAACCTTTGCTTAATGATAGATATTTTCTCAGAACATCTGCAGGTTTCAAACAAATGTGTGTAAGTGCTATTGCAAAACGATCTCTGGTTTTTTTTTCCTGACAAAGTACACAAGTACATCCCTTGGAACATTTCTTAATTTTGCAAAATGTGTATTAATCCGATAAACTTGATCAATCTCTGCTCAGTGTTAGCTCCCAGTTAAAAAAATTAGACAGAAACGTAACTCTCTTTTGTCTAATATCTTCTCTATGTTCTTCTGGAATTGCTAAAAATCTTAAACAAATTCTTTTCCTCTCAGTTCCAGTAATGTGAAGTTATCCAACTCTTTCTTCATTTTTCTATTAATACGTTCTATCTTACTTTCCCAAACTTCCACTTTGTTGGTAATACTAGATTGAGGGTTATATAAAGCCGAATACCACTCACTTATCACGAAATCTCCAGAACTGTAAAGCCTACAGACTTGAAATTTGGCACATATAACTATTTTTCAAAATGACCATCAGATCATCAGTATTTCTTATACAGTATTATATTAACACGCGTCGATGCTAAGGAGTTAGCAGTTATAGCAGTTAGACTTATATACCGCTTCATAGGGCTTTCAGCCCTCTCTAAGCGGTTTACAGAGTCAGCATATCGCCCCCAACAACAATCCAGGTCCTCATTTTACCCACCTCGGAAGGATGGAAGGCTGAGTCAACCTTGAGCCGGTGAGATTTGAACAGCCGAACTGCAGTCAGCTGAAATAGCCTGCAGTGCTGCATTTAACCACTGCGCCACCTCGGCTCTCTTAGACGTTAGACGTTCTTCTCCCCCTCCCCACCTAAAAGGAACTCTGTTCTAACTGCCAGTTGCCCTATATGGGCGTGGCCAGCACGTGACTCGTCTGGCCTGCAGGTTGACCCAATCACATGGTTTCGTATGGTTTCGTAGCAAAGCAAAAGTATACAGCTAGTACTACTGTGTACTACTACAAGCTCTTATTTTCTTTTTGCCCCCGAAATAAGCGCTTGGCCTTATTTTCTGGGAGGTCTTATTGTTTTTGAGGTGTAGGAGGCGGTGAGCATGGCCACCTCATGGCTGCTGTTGTGGTGCAATATTTTTAGGAAGGGCTTATTTTGGGGGAGGGCTTATTTTAGCGCATGCACTCAAAAGCCCAACTGGGCTTATTATCCGGGGAGGTGTTATTTTCAGGGAAACGGGTACGTAAGAGAAAAGAGTATTTTTTTCCTCACAAATCTAAACAGAAGACAATTTGTTTGAGATAGGATAAGTTGGAAGAGATGATTTCTACTTTTAAACAGGAGATTCAGACTAAACTCTGTGCAGAAACCATGTTTTGATATTAGGAGAAATATATCAAATATTTGAGTTGCAAAAATTTGAGAGAAGAATTTATTTCAGCAGGATATAAAAATGAGTCACTTTGTATATCAGTTAAAGTTAAAATATAAAATTAAACATAAGGTGTTAACAAGATGCAAAGTGCAGAGGAGGATTGGGTTTATTAAATTTTGAAATTGCATTTCACTGCTTATTATTTGGATGAAAAAATGGATGTTTCTGAAAAGCAAGACACTTTTAGAGTTAGAAACTAGGAAATCTAGTACCTAGAAGATTTAGAACTAGAAGATCACAAACTATGATTGGATTTCATGGCTATTTATGGTATGATAAAATTAAAATGAATGTGGATATCAAAAACAGTTTTATTGAATTTGTCATATTGGGAGCCTGGAGTTGATAAGCCCAAAGCACCTTTATAGATCTCAGCTCAAGAAACATATTATAAAAGAAAAGCAGCAGACAAAGGCAAGTGATTGACATAGTAGGAACTGTTGGAAAACCATCAAGGGTAATTCAAACAACCATTTTACTCGCTTAAGAAATGTAATGATTTACTTAACAACCGGGGGCATGAAAAGTCATAGAATGGGGCAAACTCATTTAACAAAGGTTTCATTTAACAACATAAATATTGGGCCCAATTCTGGTCATAACTCAAGGACTGTGCGTAGTTTTCCCATTTACAATTATCAGAAAGATTTAAAATAGACAAAAAGACTTATGACATGTAGCAAACTAAGACAGAATTTGAAGTACAAATTGTGCATTGATAACATGTAATTGATAAAGTACATAAATGCTGGTTAGAATTTGAAACAGGAAGGTTTAAGAATATATGATGAAGTTGGCTAAGACCTTGGTTATAATATAGAGATGGGTCAATGGGAAAATATGTGGTTAAAAGTATCCTGTTATCATTTTAAAGATAATTTTTATAAAATGATGTATTGTTGGTTTATGACACCAGAGACATTATGTAGAATGTATAAAGCCACTTCAAATACTTTTTTCTTCTTTAATTTTTATTACATTTGTATTTTGTATATTTGTATTTTCTTTTTTAAAGTTTTAATAAAAATGATAAATATATAACAATAAAGTATGTGTAAGGCAGAGTACCTGTTGGCAAAATGAAGGAAAAATACAATCATTTGATAACTTGAGGCATGGTTGAAAGAGAAACAATATGAGTTTCACCAATGCACTTTTATGCATATTTACTCAGAAAAAAATATTGTCTTATTATTCTGATGAAAGCATGTATTGTAGCGTGCATGTAAGATTAATGATGTCCATTAGAGGAACTGAATTGTGTGAATTCAGATCCAACTATTCTTCTTGTCTTCAAGGTGGACGATGTGGATGGAATGAAGCCATTTAAACAAAAGATACTGCCTTGCACTTTGGACAAGCACACCCAGAATCTTATGAGACTCATATTCAGCAATGACATGTTTAAAGAAGCCATGCAGACCATGAATATAGGTAAATGGTGGAAGGGCCAATTCTCTCCCACATGAAAGAAAACCATCACTTTCTTTTATCTTGTTTCCTCTAGATGTCATATATAATCCAATTGTAAAATTAACAGAGATTTTTTTTCAGAATGTTTTTAACTTTGATTGGTCTAGTATCTAAGTCAAATCAATTAAAGTTAGGAAGCCTGGGGATTAAATTGTTTAGCGATAGCAATAGCACTTAGATTTATATACTGCTTTAAGCCCTCTCTAAGCAGTTTACACAAAGTCAGCACATTGCCCCCAACAATCTGGGTCCTCATAGCAATAGCAATAGTAGTTAGACTTATATACCGCTTCATAGGGCTTTCAGCCCTCTCTAAGCGGTTTACAGAGTCAGCATATTGCCCCCACAGTCTGGGTCCTCATTTTACCTACCTCGGAAGGATGGAAGGCTGAGTCAACCTTGAGCCGGTGAGATTTGAACGGCCGAACTGCAGCTAGCAGTCAGCTGAAGTGGCCTGCAGTACTGCACTCTAACCATTGCGCCACCTCGGCTCTATGCATTTTACCCACCTCAGAAAGATGGAAGACTGAGTCAACCTTGAGCCTGGTGAGATTCGATCTGCCAAATTGCAGGTAGCTGGCAGGCAGCAGAAGTAGCCTGCAGTACTGCACTCTAACCACTGCGCCATGGTGGTGCAGATTCTTCTCTTGGCTTTCTTCACAAATGATGTCCACATTGGATATCACTGTTAATGCTCAGTGTGAAGACCATAAAGGACACATATTTAAATTGCCAATAGTATTTCAATCCTGGTGGCTTTAGTCACTGACTTGTAATATCCTGGAAGTATTAGATTGATTCAGTATGGAAATTTCTTATGTCCGTTTCCCTGCCAGATGTCAAGAAGATGCCACTGGGAAAGCTGAGCAAACAGCAGATTGCCAAAGGCTTTGAAGCTTTGGAAGCTCTTGAAGAAGCTCTAAAGAAGCAAATCCCTTCCCAGAAGCAGCTGGAGGAACTTTCGTCTCGCTTTTATACCATTATTCCCCACAACTTTGGTCGTAATCGGCCTCCATCCATTAACACACAAGAAGTTGTTCAAACGAAGAAGGATATGCTTCTGGTAAGGAATTCCCGGAAAGGGACCCACTTTCACATTTTGTCATGTTTTAAATCGTCATTAGGGAAGATTTCTATCCAAATTTTATGTGGCTTAGCTGTGATACTAAATACATAGATGACATGTCTTCAGTTTTGACGTATCTTTATTAACCTCTCCTGGCAGTCATTGGTTGGCTTGGGATGCCTAAGCTAGCTGACAAAATAAGAGAATTGAAGTGAGTAACAAATGTGCTTCTTTGTGGCTGTAAACATTATACTCTGGAATTACTGTTTTTTTCAGAGTATAAGACGCACCAAGATTTTGAAGAGGCAAATTTTTTTAAAAAGTTTTTGTACTCTGTAGAAAACATAGCCCCTTTTAAGAGGCTTGTAGAATGCTTCTTGGGGGTGCCCCCCCCCCAAATAGCAACAAACAGCCCTTTATTCACTCATTTCTGCCCTCCCCAGCCCCTAGGATCACTCTGGAAGCCTCCTAAAAGCTATGCATGGCCATTTTGGTGAAGGGGAGGGGTTTCAGGAGGCAAACAATGCTGTATTCAGTGTATAAGATGCACCCAGATTTTCAGCCTCTTTTTTGAGGGGGAAAGGGTGCGTCTTATACTCTGAAAAATACAGCATACCTTAAAGAAGAGGTGGGCAATCCTTCATTTTACACACACACACACACACACACACACACCAAACATATATATACACACTCACACACACATATATAAGATTTTTTTATTTTTGAATAAACAGAGACAAACAAAAGACAAAAAAACACCACAAAACCATCTTCCATTACAAATTGTAGAAAGTGTGTCAATTGGTTACAAAATCTTTCGTGCATCCCTTCCACAGTCATCACCTACAATTCATATCAAATATATTTTAAATCAAATACATTTATATATATTACTATCATCATACCTCAATCTTCATTTGATTGTAATTGTTTTTACATCCTTTTATATAAAATATTCCAAAATTTAAAGAAAAACCACATAAATGGCATTCCGTTAACTGCTTCCATTATCATCCGATAACATTACATCTTCATGACATGTTCTAAATAAAAAATTGATTATCTTTAATAACAAAGTTTCTAGACCTCCATTCTTAATCACTGTTTACAATTTATATCCAATTTCCTTTTATCAAACCAGTACATATATATATACACATTGTTTTAAACTAAATTTGACATAATTTTTTATTATAAGCTTTCATACATAACAGAATTTCTAAACTTCCTTTCGTAATCACCATTTGCAATTTATATCAAATTTCCTCATCAAACCAATACATATGTGTACATTGTTATCATTATCAGTTATTTATCTAACTATATCCATTCTCACTTCACTTTTTACATAATGCTCCAAATTTAACTAAATTTGACTAATTTTTATTATAAGCTTTCATATATCAACCAGTGTCTTTCCAGTAATAGTGCAGTCTTATGTGTTTTGCCATTTGTGGGATTAGTCTTCTGGTTGTTTCCTTAATAAGATCTTTATGGACTTCTCTTCGCAACTTGTTGCTTGTTGCATATCTTATATAATCTCGAAACCCTCCATCTGCTTCTTTAATCAGCTTATCTTTGGTTATCAATAGTACTTCTGACAAAATTTCTCTCCTTAGATCCATCAATTCTTCTCTTTTTTCTTCTTTTATACCTTGAAATCTGGGGTAGAGCTCCTGTATATCTATCTCCCCTTTACATATTCCACTCTTTCCATTTCCAACCACACTCAGTTCACTGTTGGTATCAACAATTATCTTGTCTCTTTGTTCATTTTTCCCTTCAATTTTTAGGATTCTAACCTCCACTTTTTCCATTTGATGAACATCTTCAATTTTTTCCATCAAATTTTACTGTTTTACAATCTATGTTTTCCAATCTCTTCTCAATTTTCTCTGTTACGTCTAATAATTTTTGAATTTCAAACATAATCTTTTGCAATGTTAATTTGTGCCATTCTTCCAACTGGTAAACACTGCCACTCTAGCATTCAAAACTTTTTATTAGATTTGACGAAAGTTCATTTATAATCTTTCAAAACAATGCTTTGTTTTCACATCTCTCCAAATGCCAATGAAGCTCCCAAACAGCACCTGTATCAACAACTCATGCTCTTCTCCTTATCACTCTCTATAAACAAGCTGATATTATATTCCAGGCTTAAAAGAAACAAAATTCTTAAGTGAAGCAAAGTAGAAAAAAAAACCATCCAAACCAGTATTATGAAAAAAAAAAAAGATTTTAATCCATAGGTAAAAAAAGTAGAAGAAAAACTAATCTGTTCACTTTAAAAAATAGGAAATATTTGCAAAAATTCCATCCATAAAAGCAAATTTTAAAAAAAGATAACACACTGTCCAATGTAGCTTAATTTCACCGCTAATTTTCTTCTGTTTTCAAATTTAATGTAGCTTTAATTTTTTGGGGGGCAGTGTTGGACACATTTTCTCTTTCTGCTTTCCTCCCGTTGCGGAGCTGTCCCAACTTCAGCAGCTTTTGGCTGCGCTTCTGTTGCCGGCAAGAAGAGATTCTCTTGGATCAATCAGGGATTTTACAGTATCCCTGAGATCAGCAAGATGTACTCTTCCCTGTCACCATCCCTTCGGGACGGGTTAGGTCCAAAAGGACCGTCCAGTGGCAAAAGTATCGATGTGATCTCGAAGCTCCGAGATCGCATGTCGTGTCATCAGGTCCTGTCTCCGCTCCCTCCGTTCAATCTTTGAACTCCTTTGTGATTGCCCTCACGTTCCTCTAAAATCGCACAGCTGAAATTCAGTATAACACTTCAGATAAGGATGGTATGATTTTCTGCCAATTTCTGATAATTTTCTAAAATGTATACTACAGGTAGTCCTCAACTTACAACAGTTTGTTTAGTGACCATTCGAAGTTACAATGGCACTGAAAGAGTGACTTACGGCCATTTTTCACACTTATGACTGTTGCAGCATCCCCATTGTCACGTGATTTACATTCAGATGCTTGACAACAGGTTCATATTTATGATGGTTGTAATTTTCTGACCATCTTTTGCAGCCTTCTGACAAGCAAGGTCAATGGGGAAGAGTCAATTCACTTAACAAACATGTTACTAATTTAACAACTGCAGGGATTCACTTAACAAATGTGGCAAGAAAAGTCGTAAAATGGGACAAAACTCACTTAACAAATTTCTCACTTAGCAACATAAATTTTGGGCTCAATTGTTGTCAAAAGTCAAGAACTACCTGTATTTTACTATAATTGAAGCATAAATAACACCCTAATAAGTCACCTAACACCAACTAAAGCACTCCCAAATTGAGAAAAGGTGATGATTCTTGCCCTGTCTTCTCCGAGGGCAACATCTCATCACCACCATGCTTCTGTAGTTCTTGATTGTGAAACAAAAATCACATTTTTCAAAGTGGTAGCTCCTAACTACAGAAGACCTGTGCATTTTTTTCTTTAAAGGATAAGAATTCAGTCATCCTGGTGAAATACAGCTCTAGTATTTCACACCCTTCCATCTCATGCATTATAGCCTCTTTGTGTTCATATTAGCCCTAAATTTTAAAAGGGAAATATAATAAGTTGGATAAGATGAGCACTTCCTAATAATTGCCCTTGGACATCTAGGTTAGTGGTAATAACATAGTCTGACATGCTTTATAGTGGAAGAGAAAGCTACTGGAATCACTTATGTATCACATAGAACAAAACAGCCTGAACAAAACACACTTCTCAAATGATGCTTAATTAATAAACGTTTTGCCATGGAGGTATAGATTATCTATCTATACTTCTATAGTATAAAATCAAGATAACGGTTAAGGAATTGGACTAGGACAAAGAAATCCAAGTGGAAGTCCACTCTTGGGCATAAAAGCTCACTAGCTCTTAGTCCAACTTACCTGACAGAGAGATCATGCTGAGGAAAATTTGGAGCGCTGTGCACTTCAGGAAACATGGGATGTAAATCCAATAACTAAAACATTTTTTTTTAAAAGAAGTTTGCTATTCTTCTTTTCAAGCCAGCATATCCATGCATTCAACTAGTTCAGTTCATTGCTAGTAGAATGTTCCTAAATGTGTTTATTCCAAATAATTGCCCTCTTAGTTTCAGTGGGGCTGGCTCTTCAGGAAATGGATACAGGATAATAGCCCACATGTGAGATTTCTGCTTCCATGTGCATCTCATCTGCATCCTAGTGTTGGTGATGACTGGGCTTACTTTATTGGTAGGTCCTGGCAGATATTGAAGTGGCCCAGAGTCTACAAGCCCAGAAGAAGGAGGAGGAGGAAGAGGAAGAGAAGGAAATGGTAAAAGAAGTTCTGCATCCGCTGGACAAGGACTACGGGCTTTTGAAATGTGAGCTCACCTTAGTGGATCCATCATCTGAGGACTATAAGGTAAGATGGCCCTACAACCTGCTTCTTATTTGCTTTAAATATTGAGGTGGTATTCAAACAGCTGTGACTGGGCAATATAGGAACAGGTGAATAAAGGATTAAGGACAACAGGTGGGATAGCCTCTTCCACAGCTAGCAACTAACTCTCCTATTTATCTCAGTTCTTTGATGTTCACTTTCTTTCTTTCTCTTCCTCTCTACCCTACTAGCTGATTGAAACCTACGTGAAGAACACGGGTAGCACTTACCGAAAGCTTCGTATCATGAATATTTGGAAGGTGAACAGAGAGGGTGAGGTAAGATCAAAGAGGCATATCTCCTTCCCTGGTCTGTTCTAGGGCTGAGATTTGTTTCTTTCTACCTTAATATCATGTTGTTTGAAGGAAGCAGGGTTAATCCAGCACATATAAAGGGTGCCAGGTTGGGGAAAATTGTGAATAGGAACATATAATCAGAACTGGTACCAAAAATATTAAGGCCATATTTCTTTAGTCCTTGGCATGTGCCAATTGAGGAACAAATATTTTTGATTTACCAAAAGATTGATTGAGATCAAAAGCCCTGCAGTCCATCTGACCTCCTGAGACATTGGGGGAGGAGGGGCAGACAGATGATAAGACCATTTTTGATTGTGAGACATCAAGACTTTAAAGGACTATATGTATCCATTGGCAGAAAACAAGGAAATTTACTAATTAGGAGTATCATTCTTTTCTGCAATAGCAAATGTATCTATATACCTTGGTGTGACCAATCAGGTATGCAGATGAGTCTGCAGTTCAACTGCGTGACATGGGAAACCCATGTTTGGCTTTCTACCTTTCCTTTATTCAAATATGACTTGAAGAGGAGCAAAGATGTTACTTGCTCAGTTCTCTTGTTTCATTTCCTAAAACAGAGCCAACGTTTTAAGACTCATGACCACTTGGGAAATCGGCGTCTACTCTGGCACGGGACCAACATAGCTGTCGTTGCTGCCATCCTGAAAAGTGGCTTGCGCATCATGCCCCATTCTGGTGGTCGTGTTGGCAAGGGAATTTACTTTGCTTCTGAGAATAGTAAATCAGCAGGCTACGGTGAGGCCACATTCATTATTATTCTATCATTTGCTGCTCTCCCATTGTCTCCTCGCTACTGCTTCCTGCATCCTAAGACACAAGGGAAGGAGAAGGGAAGAAGAGACAAGAGTGCCAATTTGGTGTAGTAGCTAAACCACACACATAAACAAGTCTTTCTGTTTCTGTATATGTGTATGTGTATAGATGTACGCATGTATATACTATATACATACTTGTACATAAGCATGCATACATGGGGACTATATATATGAGAGCCAGCTTGCTTTAATGGTTAGAGCATCATACAATAAATCAGGGGATTGTGAGTTCTAGTTTCACCTTATACACAACCCAGCTGAGTGCCCTTGGGCTAGTCACTTTCTCCCATGTGGAATAATAATTTATCTCCCAATATCACATTCATGTTAAAATACCTGAAAAAGTATTGTTTTGATACTTGCTTTATCATTTTTTTGCACATGTGCGTACCTTTGAGTCAGTGTTGACTCTGAACAACTCACTGGACAAATCCCTGCAGTTTTCCTGGCAAGATTTCAGAAGTGGTTTGCCATTATCTCCTTGTTAGAGCTGAGAGAGAGTGACTGGCCCAAAGTCATCCAACTGGTTTCATGCCTAATTTTTTTTTAAAATAATAATACCATGATGACAGAACAATGAAAAAGACTGTAATACAAATTAGAAAATAAAACAGTAAAATGAAAAATAGAAAGTGCAGTAAAGAAAAAAATAAGAATGCAATAAAGAAAAAAATGACTTCTTCACAAAGTATAAACATATTGTTTTAAAATACACCAAATGAACTTTTCTTCCCATATCCCATCTTTTACCTATAAACAAATCCTTAAAAGCTCATCATTTTAGTTCTGATCAGCAAAAGTCCGTAAAGAGTTACCAGAGATAGAAACATATCTATTTAAACTTGATCAAATAAAGCAACTTTATATTCCCTCCTTTTATTTTTAACAATCTTGATCTTTAATTCCTTCAAATAATGTTCTAGAACTTGATTCATTTTAATTTTTTCTTTTCTTTATCCCTTCTCACAAATTCTTCAAAACTTTAACAAGCCTCTTTTGTAAATTATCCAGGTCACTCTCAGTTTCTAATTTGTATATTCCTTTTAATTATTGATAAGTCAGTTTATTTCATATGTCCAGTTTAGCATGTTTCTGCATGTCTTCCTTGTAGCCTGTCATTTTTAAATCCACTTTCAGATCAGCCTCAGGCTTCTCCAGTAAAACTTGTTCTTCTTACTTAACATCTTTTAAACAGTCGTTCTAAAGAGGCAGACAATCTTAAAATTAACTTTTGAGTTCATTGTTAAAAAATATCCCTCAAAATATAGAATGTTAAAATATTTCTGCATTAATTTCTGTGGAATTAATTAAATTAATTAAAATCTTTAGTTCCTTCAAGTCCCTTTAGTATCCAAACTTCAGAGTTCCCTCCTATATTTTTTAAAGAAAGAATTCAAAACAAAAGCATTTTCCCATGGAAAGATTCTTATAATTCAAAAATAATATTTCGAATCCATTTCCAAAATCAAAATTCTAATCACCCTTTTGCTATTTTATTTCAATAAAAATATTTTTGTTAAGTTCTTAAACTTGTATTTAAATTTTGTTTCACTAAGGATTAAAGGAAACTCACCCAATGCTATAAAACCTATTAATCCAAAAGTTTCCGGCATTTAGTTAGCAAACCATTTCCAAAAGTCATTAGAAAAGGAAATACATGAACCCAGGGTCATTTCAAAGGCCCAGCTGTGATTTGAGCAAGATGGCTTTCCTTCATCTCCCAGAGCTCTAAACCCACCAAGACCACTGTCTCTGCGAATAACAACTGTCTGGAGAAGGGGTCTCCAACCTTGGCAACTTTCAGACCTGTGAACTTCCAACTCCCAGAATTCCTCAGCCAGCTTTGCTGGAAATAGAAGTCTATAAGTCTCAGAGTTGCCAAGATTGGAGACTCTTGGTCTGGAGCACTTGAGGGTGATTTCAAGTCCTCTCCTTGTCTGGAAAGGAATCACTAAGAGTTGGTCTACTCACTGGCCCTTAATTCTGCTGCATTTGTCAGCTCTGTTTTTAGCAGATCTGTCTTCAGTTTGCTATTTCTTCCTCAGAAATCCCATCTGGGTTCATATCTGGGGTGGGATTAGAATTTATGATCTCCCATTTTTGGCCTGGTGCTTTAATGCTGCAGGCCAAAATTCAGGAGCAAAATGGCTCACTGTTGTGATTTCACTTGCTTTAAGGAAGAAATCGGGGTGAGTTCCTGCTGCCATTACTACCGGTTTGGCACCTGAAAAAATGTGCTCCGCGCGTGTGCGCATTTGCACTTAAAACAGTCTGTGCATGTGCACAACATTAAAAAAGGGAAAAAATAACATTTTTCAATGAAGCTAGTTCTGCACATGTGCAGAACAGAAAATCAAGATGGTGCCGTAGAGCAGTGTTTTTCAACCTTTTTTGTGCAAAGGCACACTTTTTTCATGAAAAACATCACGAGGCACACCACCATTAGAAAATGTTAAAAATTTTTAACTCTGGGCCTATATTGACTATATATAAAGTAATTTTCCCACGGCACACCTTACACTATGTCACGGCACACTAGTGTGCCATGGCACAGTGGTTGAAAAACACTGCCGTAGAGGATAGAACCTGTACGGTCACATGTCCGCCAGAGTTACTACCTATTCAGCCAAATCGTACATACCAGCAGGAACCCATCTCTGGGAGGAATATATAAGTTTTAAGAAGGAAAAGTAGACCTCTGGTTACTAGGGAACTTGGGAAGAGAGGGACTCATTCTACTTAACAACTGGGTCTTTTCTCAAAAAGGTGTTTTTTTTTCTTCCAAAAGCAACTGGATTATTTTTTATTGAGGAAGAAGAAGTAAATGTTCCGCTTCTCCTCTAAGAGGTTCCATCAGTTCTGATGGAAGGATAGAAAGGGACAGTTGAGATTGGACAGTGGGAAGATGGAAGGATGGGTTCTGATTGGATGGGGGGGAATGGATGGATTGTATTGCTTTTCAATCATATGGTTGTTACCAGTCTCTGAGGCCTCAGTGGTCTAATGACCAGATGATTGCAAAGCAATGCAATCCTTTCATCCCCTCCCCAGTATCCTATCAGAACCTATTCTTCCATCTGCCTGCTATCCAATCTCAATGGTCACTATCTATCCTTCCATCCCCCTGCCATCAGAACTGACGAATCTTCTGGGATAACAAGCCAAACATTTTCTCCTTCATCCTCAAGAAAAAAACAATCCAGTTGCCTTTTGAACAAAAAGAAAATACCTTTGGAACAACTAGGATCTGGATGACTGAAAATCTCCATAGACAACAGGCTGCTTTGTTGTCAGGTTTTGATGGCACCAGGGTCAGGATTTCAAATAGCATCCAAAAGTAAATCAGAGTCCGAGGCAAAGTATTGCTCAAAGTTCCAATTTATTAAGAGAGCCATGCTGGCACATCTGGGAAAACTTGAATCTGAAAGCTTCCCGTTTTTTCCCATCCAGTTGAAAATCCAAGATCTTGCCCCCACACTCACAAGTCCATCACATGGTCCAATCTTCCACTGCCTTGCTGGCAGTTCCACCCATCCAGTTCCAGTCAGGTGGAGAGTGCAAAGACAAAGAATGACCTTGGCTTTCTAGAAAGAATGTTATTATGGCTACATAGCATCTGACAATTCCCCCTCTCCCATTTTCCCACAATAGAAAATGCATAGTAGAATAATAGAAAGTGTGGCAAGCCAAAGATCCAAAAGAAAAGATGGCTGTAGACCTGACAGGATGGTCAGGCTGGGCCATAGATTGCCTAATTCCGACCATGAGGTTAACATAGCTTAATAAATCATGTCTCCGCCTCATGGGCCAACAGTTGAGAACCTCAAAATGGCATTTTCTCAAAGCAAGTAAAGCTGGATTCTAAGAAACCAGCACTTAAAAGTATATCCTTCTAGGGCCACCTTTATGCGCTAATTGGGAAAACTGCCGCATTTAGTAAACAGGAAGCATGCAGGACATGCAAGCCAGATATCCAAGAACCATCATTTCAAACTCTTACTATCTATACTACATCCACTCCCCTCTTTCTCAAGTGGGAAAAGGTCAAGGTGGATAAGATGTCCTCCTTATTTATGCATTTGGGAGGTCAAGGGATATGTGAAATGTCTCCATTTAGAGCCAAGAAGTAGACTGTGAAAGTAAAAACCCTTAAACATTTCTCTAACACGAATGAATGCACTGTTTTTGGAGGAAATGCACTGTCTTTGGCTGCAGGAAAATCTGGTCATGGTCCCAAAATGAAATGGAAACCTGCATTTCAGTAGTGTATGAGACTCAAACCCTGGTGGCAGGAAGCTCCCTTTCCGTATCTAATCAGATGAACATCTGTCTTCCTTTCTCTCTTTGCAGTGGGCACCACCTCCAACCAGGAGGGAATCATGTTCCTGAATGAAGTGGCCCTGGGCAAGGTACATTACATCACTCAAGATGACTGTTCATTGTGCAAGCCCCCGGTGGGTTACGATAGTGTCCAGGCTTGTGGCACTACCGAACCTGGTAAGTTTAAAGACTTGCAGTTTAATAACTGGTAGCCTGATTAGTTCTTGCTAATCCTCTCAATTTCTTAATTTGCATTTGCTTTCATGTCCTCAGACCCTGCATACGATAAAGAGCTTATCCTGGATGGGAAAAAAGTGCTGATACCACAAGGAAATCCCATTGTTATGACTAAGTACCAAAACAGCCACTTCAGTCAGAGTGAGTACTTGATCTATCAGGAGAATCAATGTCGCATCCGCTACCTGATCCAGCTCCATTTTTGAGGCTTTTCTTGGGCTGCTTTTTCTGCTGGACTCCACCCATTTGCTGGCTCTCATCTTTCCAGTGCTACTATCTTACGAACCTACCTTGAGTTGGCCAGTTATATTGCCCCGTTCTCCATCCAGAGTTCATTCAGCAATCATGGCTCCTAGTTCTGTAGAGAAGAATGTGATGTGACTACCTTATTTTGAATAATATGGTGACTTCCATAAGGCAGATTAGGACTTTGTTGCTGTCCACGAAAACAGATGAAATCATTGCCGGATTGCTGCTATAAAAGGTATCACGACAAGGGCTAATGACTTTTGGAAATCTCTTGGATCTGAATAGTCTGAAAATAAAAGAAACACTATTAAATCGAGTCAGTGTCATCCTTCTGTATTTTCTTCTATAGGATCATGTTTAAGTACTCTTGCTAAATTTCATTTGTTAAGAGGATGCTTTAGGAATTAAGAGCCAGGATGATGAAGCAAGGTGTTTGTGAAGAACAAGGTTGGGTTAAATCTCCACTTCTCCCAACATTATGCTACTAGACATATGCATTCTCCTGAGCCATTTTTTTCCTTTTTTGTCTTAGATAGTCCAAAAGATTTAGCTTGATGATGTTGAGCCTACAATGTAGATGCTCTTGAAAAAAATGGCTTTACACATTATTAAAAGTTCCATTCACTATTTTCCCTTCATATGCGAGTTCAGAAATTGCTGCTACAGATAACTTAACAGCAGACATGAGAATTATTGCTAGAGTAGTCAAGAAGAGAGAGAGAGAAAAAGACCCACTGAAATTAAAAGTAAGCAGAAAAGGGGCAGGCTTTGGCACACTCCTGCATATTGTATTCTCTCTGCAATCCATGAATAAAGACATCACTGTTCTTACCAATGTGTGAATGGAATGGAGGAGGATCATCTTGACTATTTCTGTTTGGAGAAATCACATGGAGTTTTATTTTATTTTATTTTTAACCATGCATTTATGGGGTTCCACCACAAAACCGCGCCCGACTAAACCGCGCCCGACTAAACCGCGTCGCTGACGTCATCAACAGGGCGACAACAGCGCGGAGACAGAAGCACGCTGTAAACCCTAAACCTAAAATTAACCCCTAAACCTAAACCTAACCCCCCTAAACCTAATCTTAAACCTAACCCTAAACCTAACCCTAAACCTAATCCTAACCCTTAACCTAACCCTAAACCTAAACCTAACCTTAACCCTTAACCTAACCCTAAACCTAACCCTTACCTTAAGTTGAATCGGCTTGCTTTCAAAGCTCTGTTTAAAGCGCCCTTCTTTCTCTGCACTGGCTGTTGTCGCCCTGTTGATGACGTCAGCGACGCGGTTTAATCGGGCACGGCTTAGTCAAGCGTGGTTTTGACGGGTCACGCATTTATGATGGTATTCTTTTTCCATTTTTTTCTTGCAAAATCCTCTTTAGGTTTGTTACACAATCTTTCTCAGGAAAGCTTTACTTGTGGTGCAGGAATTTGAGAGAAATGGGCACTCGAGGGGTATGTAAGGACAGTGACAGATGCCTAATCCTATTTGTGATCGCTCAGCCTTTTGCAATATTTCTCCTGCTGATATGTTGGGACTGCCGCTCACAGAATGCCCAGACACCATGGCAACAATTAGAGATATTGATTGCAAAGTTTGAAAGCTGAAAGTCTCAGCCCAGAAAAGCTATCTTTTGTTTTCCAAAGTTTGTCTCTTCCTTTAGTTCTGCTAATGGGAAATACAAGAGGATAGCAGGAGAATAATTAGTATGGCACTCTCTTAACTTGAATAAGGAAGCATGGCCATTAGAGCTTTTCTTTACCTCAGTGATGAAATGTTTCATTTCTATCACAGTTTCATCACATATCTCTTTTCTATATATGTATAGTCCCACTCTCCATAGTATCACTACAACTATATCTACAAGAGAAGCAACAATTATAGATTCGGGGTATATGTAATTTCAATTCTAAAGGAAACCAACCCTGATTGTCCTTTGAAAGGACAGATACCAAAGCTGAAGCTCAAATATTTTGGCCACCAAATGAGAAGAGAGGACTCATTGGAAAAGATGTTGATGTTGGGCAAGATTGAAGGGAAGAGGAAAAGAGGACAGCAGAGGATGAGATGGCTAGATGGTATCATCAATGCAGTAGGCATGGGTTTGGGCAGATTGAGGGAGACAGTGAGTGCTGGGATTGACCTGGTTCGCATCAGTTCAGGTGAGCCAACTGTAAAATTACCCACCCCCCACTATCAAAGTGGATCCTGGGCGCTGCACTGCACTGCAATGGAGAAACAGACCACGGAGCGGTTGATGCAAGGGAAGGAGAAGGACACTTTCCCATTTTTTTCTCCCTGCTCCTCCTTCCCTTGTGCCGGCTGCTCCATTGCCCATTTCTCCATTGCAGCGCTGCACTCAGGATCCACTTTGATATGGATGGTGGTGGTAATTTAATGACCGGTTCGCCCAAGATTGGCTATTGTGGGAGGCCCATTCTCCTGTGCGGCACAGCTGGAAGATGGGGATGGACCACACCTCCCACGACAGCCAACCTGACCCTGGGCGGAGGGGTTGTTAAATTATTTCAATCCCACCACTGGAGACAATGGAGGATACGGGATCTGGCAGACACAAATTAGCAACTGAATAACAACAAAAATGTGTAAGTTGGAAGAAAGACAATATTTAATCCTTCTCCTTTTCTAGAAGGGGGGGGATCCTTTTTATTTTAGAAGGCCATTTTTATGTGAGTGATTAATGGTGATAAGAACTGCTGAGTGAAATTTTAGCCTCTGAGGGAGATGTTGCTTAATGAAGCTGACAGAAGCAGCAATTTATAGATACTGTGTTGTAAGAGGTAAGTATTGGTTCATGAAACTCAGTATAATATTGTCTAATCCAATGTTTTTCAATCTCAACAAGTTTAAGATACATGGACTTCAAGTCCCAGAATTCTCCAACCAGCCATAGCTAGGGAATTGAAATCCACACATCTAAAGTTACCAAGGCTGAGAAACATTGCCTGGTATAATGGACAGTTGCTCACCTAGATCTCATCCAGAAGTTGTACTTAAATCAGCAATACTGAAATTTAAAAATGAAAATGCATGTTGCTTTAAGCAATTCTGTTAACAGCTACACTTTCTTTGTGTAATGTCACCAGAAAACTTTGATATGTCTACCTACTCAACAGGCAGTAATACACATCACACGCATCAAAAAGGATTAGCATTAATAATCTGTATGTGGCACCATTCAAGTAATTGCAAAGGAGAGAAACTAAATTGCACGAGAGGTTCAGGTTTCATCCATTAGTGGCACTATTATCAATTCAGGCATAGATGTGACAGAAGTCAGAGCTAAAATTAGCGCAGTGTCTCACTAGCTGCCCTCATCGGTACCATGCCAAAGAAGAATACTGCTCTTTGTTCTTTTGCAACAAGTTGTATCTGACAACAAGGGGTCTCTTGTCATCCATTGTTCCCGCAATGAAACCTGCGTGCTACTAAACCAAAACAAACCAGCTTCGTGGAGAGATCTACCCTCCCATAGCCTTTCCATTAGATAATCATTTCTGTTTTAAAATCAACACGTAATTTCTCTGCATCATCTTCACCATCTACAGATCTCAAACATATCCATCTTTTGTTTAGGATCTTTATGAATCTGAAGTTTTGTAAAAAGCATCTTTCAATACCCCTTGAAAATCTATGCAAACCAATAAGCTGAGCATGGAGAATTCCAGCCAATCTATGTTCTCTGTTTATTTACAATTTGTTAGTCCCTGAGTCATTGTCCCCACAGCTTCAAATGCTTTGTGAATTATCAGTAGGCCTTTTCCCATTTCCAAAGATACAAAGAACATTTTAGCATTTGCATACATAGGTATACGTAGCCCATCCATTTTCCCACATGTATTTATATACATGTGTCCAATGGTTTGCAAAATATTCCCCCTGATAGAGGTAAAGCAGAGGAAGATTGACTTTTAAAATTATTAAAAGGTATACTGAGCAGTCTAAAAAAAACCCCTCTGCCCTTGTGCCAGATCAGTATAGCAGAGCAAACCTAGAAATAGCATGCCAGCAAAATTGCATTTGAGGTCTGCTTAGATTAGGCAGAATGAAATGCTAGTGAGGAGTGAAAAATAAAAAGCAGCTGCTCTAATGGAGGATCAAATAGACCTAGAAATAGGATGAATTGGAAACAGGAGTTTCTTCTTTTGGGAGGTGGGGTAGCAAGGGAAAGAAAACGTAAAGATATTTTCTGAAGGTTGGAAGGAATCAAGTATCTTGGAAATGCATGCAACATCATTTGCTTGTGAATATTCTATGGCAGACGACATAGTTCATGTATCTCAAGAAATAGGGAAAAAATTTGTATCTGAAAATGCTCATCACAATCTGAGATTGCCATGTGCCATCTACTAGTCAATAAATCTCATAAAGTTCCACTCCTGGAGCTTAAAAGTAAACCCCGTCACTTTTAATTCACAGCTATAGTTGCAAATAAGAATTTGTCACAAATATGTTTGGGATCATGTTTGTGTGTCAAAAATGACAGAATGGGTAATACAGATTTTGTATTGGAAAATGTACTGAGTGAATCAACGGCAATGTACTCTATCCACCTAATGTAAAGGTTGTGTTTCTGTTTTGAATAATTTAAAAAAACAATGTGTAAAGAGCTATGGCATTGGAGAAGGCTCCTGCACCACAGTATTCCTTGGAGAACAAAGGTTGCTAACAAGCAAATACTGGAATGCATAACACCAGACATGTCACTGGAAGGCAAAAACTGCATCTCTTACTTTGGCCATGTCATGAGAGGGAATTTACTGGAGAAAGCAATTGTATTTGGAAGAATTAGCGGTAAAAGGAAACCAAGCCATTAAAGAATACAGGGACTGGGCATCATCAAAGCTGACACCAGTCAGAGCACAGAAAAGTAGTAGCTCAAAGTAGTAACAAGATCAGAAAATGTGAAGAGAGGTGACCTATAAAATTGCCAAATATCAGGCATGACTTGAATGCGTAAAATATTTACAAAGATTTAGTTAGCATGTGGTTGGTGTTAAACCGTCATGTGTTGGGGTACCGTATATACTCGAGTATAGGCCGACCCGAATATAAGCCGAGGCACCTAATTTTACCACAAAAAACTGGAAAGTTATTGACTCGAGTATAAGCCTAGGGTGGGAAATGCAGCAGCTACCAGTAATGATGTCCCGTGCAGCCGCGGGAGCAATGTCCCGCCTCCTATGACACACGGCACAGTGATTCCTATCATTGGATCACTGTACCAGAGGAGGTGGGACATCGCTATGTGGCTGCTTGCCATAACAAGGAGGAGGTGGGACATCGTTGCAGAGCGGCAGGAGGGGGAGGAAGGGGAATCGTAAGACAGCCCTGCATTACATTAGAACGTGAGGAGGGGGATGGTGCGGTGTGCGCTGCGCGACAAACTGACACAGAGGGAGGGGAAACTCACAGGGGCGCCGGGCCATTCACGAGCGTCACCAAGCGGCATGGCCCCACCCCTTTTTCTCCTCCATTTCGGGCAAATTTTTCACTGACTCGAGTATAAGCCGAGGCGGCTTTTTTCAGCCCAAAAAGTGGGCTGAAAAACTCGGCTTATACTTGAGTATATACAGTATTTATAAACTTTCTGTGGTCTTGCTTTTATTATTGCCCTTTTTAGCCAGTTTGTGCAACATACTAAAAAGGACAGAATAGTACTCCTAAAATTAGAAGGGATAAAGTTAATATTGTCTCCAAGGGCACTACAATAAATACAATATCAAATCTAAGAGTATCAAGTCTCATTCTTCTCCTAGCAATAAGCTTTGGTATAAAAACGGCTGGATTCATGCAAAGTGAGAATGTGATTTATATGGCTTAGCATTGTTATAATATATGAAACCAGCCCAAACTACCAGTGGTTTGTAAACTATAATTTTCTTTTGGTTAAAAAAAATAACCTAATTTTTAATAGCAAAATGAGTAGAAATATCAGTTCTGAATGTGATTATACCATATGGTAAATGGCAAGGTTTCCATGCAATGAACAATGAGGTAAAAGTCCTATTCTTTCTTAGGCAACATTACTTTGTTTGCTTTAGGAAAATCCAGCTGTTTAATTGCAAGTGTCACTGATAGCATGTGCTGTTCACGTGCATAAAAATTGCCCTGTGATTTTTTTTTCTACTGCCAATTTAAAAACTGATCTGTGAGTTGTAGGAAATGGAATAGGTGGCTTGTATTATATGACCCAGTTTCTTCATTTTATATATTTCCCAGCTGCCCTTATTCCATGATGATTGGCTTTCCATCTCTGATTGCTGGATCTTAGAGCTCTAATAAATCAAATAGATCCCACAAACTTAACGTTTACTTCCTTTTGCATTAAACAACCATTTTTTTTAGTTTTTTAGGCCTATGATAATGAATCCAGAGCTCTAACTTAATAATGCCTATCTTTGATTTATCAATTGCATATGTTCTCTTTTCTTAAACAAACAAAATATGGAAGGGATGGTAATGATATGTCTTGGCTTCATGGTTCAGTAATGGAGGGGCAAACTAAATAAATGGGTTAGAGGACAAGTTCCTTTCCTCATTTTAAATTTAAACTACGATCCACTAGTCCTTGCTTAGCTGGAAGAAAACTATCAGCATAAACTTGCTGTTCTTACTGCAGCCATCCTGTCTGATCTGGTTTATCATGCAAATGGTGGTGTCTTCAGCAAATAGAGGAAGGGGACTAATGAACTGGCCTGATGTTTTTGCCTTTCCTTCTCACAAACTGTTTCTAGACAGTGGGAGGGTATTCACTAATAATGCTCCTTTCTGGGGAGACTGGAGAAGGGAGCAGGGGAGTTTTGATAGAAGGGCTTTTTTTAACTGTCTTGCCAAAATGCACTCCTGGCTTTATTTGTTTAGTTATCTATCTATCAGATTTATGTAGCCGTCCATCTGACAAAGGTGTCTCTGGGCAGTGTACAATTAAAAAAGAACAATAAAGCATATCTTCAAAACCGTATCACCAGATCAATAAAACGCATCTAGCCTCACTAATTGTTGGTTTATGATGGGAGCTGTATGGTACAACAAGAGAGAGTGTTATGCAGCTCCCAGCTCCTCTATTGGAGAGCTGTTAGTTGGGTTATTGTGGAACATGAAGTTTTACTGCCCCACTAAAGTTCAAAGGGAGCCCAACAACGAGCTAATTAGCACTGAGAGGAAGGGGCAGTTGTCCAGTGAAGCAGGAATCAGAGCTGGTTCTCCCTATAGCAGCCCTACACTATCCCTTAAACACAGAAACACCTATTTATGTCAGGAAAAGCTACTTCAATCTGCTAAAACTATGGAGAGAGCATAGGAAAATCTCCAGATTGAGGGCCAGGCCTCCTGATTGGCTGAGTAGCCCTGTTCTCACACCCAATTAATTGCTATCTAGGTTGATCTCCCAATCAAAACTAAGTCTCTGGATCAGGGCTTGACTCTGAGAGCTGACAAAAGAGGTGAGACCCAAGGTTTGGAGTCTTCTCCACCAGAATAGCTTGCAGGAGAGACATTTCCCAGGAACAGCCAGTGGTTGGTGAGCTGTTCCTACACACGACTTAATGGGACCACCTCTAAAATGGTCAGGGAAGTACCCCAGGGTGTACTCATGATTCAACTGAAGCAGGTTTTTGACTTCTTAAGCCAAAAACACTGCTTCAATAATAGTAGAGCGGGGAGGGGGGGGGGACTTAAAGTTCTTTCAGATATCAAAGACAAGAGGAAGGCAATAGTATACAAAGAAGTCCAAAAAAAGAAGAAGGGTTTTTTTGCGGTGTGGTTGTCCCATGGTTAATGGAATGGGGGGGAGCCCTTTTTTGTCAGCAGTAACACAGGGTACTGCTTATAGTGCCCCCAAATTTTTCAGATGCATTCCTGGCACCTGAAAATGGTCAAATAGCAAATTCTGGATATGTGCAATTGCAGAAGTCAAAAAGCCTTGGCAAATACTTCAAGGAGGAAGTTGTAATTATATTTCTCTTCTTCTTCCAAAGACGTAAATGAGATGTGCATGGAGGAAGAAGTGAACCCGTGCCCACAGTTTTCCTAACTGAGCTTCACCATGATTTCCAATTTTCTTTGGAGCACATTGTATTAATGCAAGTAATTAATTAATTGACATTAATGCAAGTAGAGAAATAGGAACCACCTTTGGTGGAAAGTAACAGTGTTCCGTGCGCCTTTGGCATTTAGTCATGTCGTCCACATGGCCACGGAGTTGTCTTCAGACAGCGCTGGCTCTTTAGCTTTGAAACAGAGATGAGCACTGCCCCCTAGAGTTGGGAATGACTACCACATATGTGCGAGGGGAAGCTTTACCTTTTACCTTTATATCTACAAATAAATGATGACTTATCTCTCCAGTGGTTCAATTTTCAGTTCAGTTCAGTTCAATTGCGTTTATTTATAGGCCGCCCTTTTCCCTGAGGGGACTCAGGGCGGCTAACAACTTATGGGAGGGGAAGACGTACAATAACATAAAAATACAATATGTAATTAAGATCAAACAACATTCATTCAACATTCGGGCGGGGGCAAACTATAGTCTTTACCCCCAGGCCTGGCGGGATAGCCAGATCTTGAGGGCTGTGCGGAAGGTCTGAAGGGTGGTGAGGGTACGAATCTCCACGGGGAGATCGTTCCAGAGGGTCGGAGCTGCTACAGAAAAGGCTCTCCTCCGCGTAGTTGCCAGCCGGCACTGGCTGGCAGATGGCACTCGGAGGAGGCCTAATCTGTGGGATCTTATGGGTCGAGAGGAGGTAATTGGCAGAAGGCGGTCTCCCAAGTACGCAGATCCACTACCATGAAGGGCTTTATAGGTAGTGAGAAGCACCTTGAAGCGCACACGGAGGTCAACAGGTAGCCAGTGCAGCTCGCGGAGGATAGGTGTTATGTGGGCGAACCGAGGTGCACCCACGATCACTCGCGCGGCCGCATTCTGGACTAGCTGAAGCCGCCGGATGCTCTTCAAGGGCAGCCCCATGTAGAGCACGTTGCAGTATTCCAGCCTAGAGGTCACGAGGGCGCGAGTGACTGTTGTGAGAGCCTCCCGATTCAGGTAGGGTCGCAACTGGCGCACCAGGCGAACCTGGGCAAATGCCCCCCTGGTCACAGCCGACAGGTGGTGATCAAAGGTCAGCTGTGGATCCAGGAGGACTCCCAAGTTGCGAACCCTGTCTGAGGGGTGTAAATTTTGACCCCCCAGCCTGAGCGTTGGAACACTAACCAAATTTTTGGGAGGGAAACACAACAGCCACTCGGTCTTTTCTGGGTTGAGTACAAGTTTGTTAGCCCGCATCCAGTCCCTAACGGCTTCAAGACCCCGGCTCATCACGTCCACCACTTCATTGAGTTGGCACGGGGCGGACAGATACAGCTGCGTATCGTCCGCATATTGGTGGTATCTTATCCCGTGCCTCCGAATGATCTCGCCCAGCGGTTTCATGTAGATGTTAAATAGTACGGGGGACAGGACCGACCCCTGCGGCACCCCATATGATAGGGGCCTCGTGGTCGATCTCTGACCCCCGACCAACACCGACTGCGACCTGTCCGAGAGGTAGGAGGAGAACCACTGCAGAACAGTGCCTCCCACCCCCACCTCCCGCAGTCGTCGCAGAAGGATACCATGGTCGATGGTATCGAAAGCCGCCGAGAGGTCGAGGAGAACCAAGATGGAGGCATGGCCTCCATCCCTGGCTCTCCAGAGATCATCGGTCAATGCGACCAAAGCGGTTTCTGTGCTGTAACCAGGTCTGAAGCCGGACTGGAAGGGGTCCAGGTAATCGGCTTCCTCCAAGGACCGCTGGAGCTGGTAGGCCACCACCTTCTCAACAACCTTCCCGATAAAGGGGAGGTTGGAGACTGGACGGTAGTTGTTAAGTACGGCTGGATCCAGAGATGGTTTCTTCAGGAGGGGTCTCACCACCGCCGTTTTAAGTGCGGCGGGGAAGTGCCCCTCCCGAAGCGAGGCGGTAATAACCGCTTGGATCCAGCCCCGTGTCACCTCCCTGCTGTTAGCAACCAGCCAGGAGGGACACGGGTCCAGTACACAGGTGGAGGCACTCACAGCCCTCATGGCCTTGTCCACGTCCCCGGAAGTAACATCCTGAAACTCAACCCAGCGATGGTCGACCAAATCGTCCTCTCGTGTCTCGGCTGGTTCTGCAAAGGTGGAGTCCAAATCCGACCGAAACCGAGCAACTTTGTCCGCCAAGAACTGGGCATAATCTTCAGCCCTACCCTGCAAGGGGTCCCCCGTATCCCTCTTATTTAAGAGGGAGCGGGTTATCCTAAACAGGGCGGCTGGACGAGACTCGGCGGACGCAACCAAGGTGGCAATATAAGATCTCTTTGCTGCCCTAAGTGCCCTGATGTAATCCTTGGTGCAGGTTGTTAAAAGTGCTCGGTTTGGTTCGGATTTATCGGACCTCCACAGGTGCTCTAGGCGTCTCCTCCGGCGCTTCCTCTCCCGGAGCTCCTCGGTGAACCAAGGAGGTCTCCGGGATCCGCCGCCTCGGAGGGGCTGTAGTGGCGCAATCCGGTCGAGGGTCTCCGATGCTGCCGAATGCCAAGCGGCAGCCAGAGTCTCTACCGGACTGTGGGCGAGAGTATCAGGAATAACCCCAAGCTCCGTCTGGAACCTCAAAGGGTCCATAAGTAGCCTGGGGCGGAACCACTTGGTCGGTTCCTCCTCCCTACAGTGGGGGTTTGGTCTTCGGAAGTCAAGCCTCAGTAGGCAGTGGTCTGACCACGACAGGGGTATGATTTTATTACCCCTCAGACCAAGATCACAAGTCCACTGCTCCGAGAGGAATACGAGGTCGAGCGTGTGACCCGCAGAGTGAGTTGGGCCCCGAATTATCTGGGTCAAGCCCATGGCTGTCATGGAAGCCATGAACTCCTGCGCCCCATCCGAGTGTTCACCGAGCGTAGGCAAATTGAAATCCCCCAGGACCATAAGCCTGGGGAACTCAACTGCCAGCTCGGCTACCAACTCGAGGAGCGAGGGGAGGGCTGCTGCAACGCTGTTGGGAGGCAGGCACGTTAGCAGCAGGCCCACTTGACCCTTGAGGTCCAGCTTCACCAGCAGGCACTCACACCCGACAAGCTCCGGAGCAGGGATCCTACGAGGAACCAAAGACTCCCGAATAACAATAGCCACACCCCCACCCCTTCTCTGAGCTCTCGGCTGATGAAGCACCTGAAATCCTTCTGGGCACATCTCTACGAGGGGGACTCCTCCCTCCGGGCCCAGCCAGGTTTCAGTAATACATGCCAGGTCTGCCCCCTCGTCTAAAATTAAGTCCCGGACGAGGGGAGCCTTGTGAACAACAGACCTGGCATTTAGCGACAACAGCCGGAGACCAGGGTCCTGACTACTCGCGCCATCTGGCCTCGGAGTGGGACTCATAGGGCTGGAAGGAGGGATCGCTGTGACATAGCGAACCCTCCTTCCCCGGTAATGGCCAGCCCTAAAGTCCCCGCCATATCTGCCCCTCCCCGTTATGACCGTAATGCTCCGACCCACTCCCGTGTCCGTGGTCCCCCCAACCACACCTATAGCTCCCGCATTCCCGGACAGGCCCTCCGAATCAAACGCACTCATTCGTACACTCAGACAGTCCCCACGTAATAATTAAAAACACACAAGTACAACAATATAGGATAATAAAAGTGGGCGCATTCACTCAGTCACATGCAGTCTCATACACTCATCATACCAATTTAAAATAAAAAAAATTTAAATTTAAAAATTAAAAATTGCGCAGCGTGCAAAAAGCGTATGAGGCTTGTATAAGGTCTTAATTGTCTTAGTCTTCTCTTCTACAAATCTGGTGAGAGTTCTGGCAAGAGTTCAATGAGTTCAATGGGGGGGAGCAATCCAGAGAGGGGTGTTCCGTCCCTCTCCCTTCCTCCACGTCCCAGAAACTGTGCCCTAAGCCGGAAGAGTTTCCTTTGAAAGGGCTGAGATGACATCTCTGGGCCTCCATAGATGATAATAAACCCACTAGGTGGCCAGATTGTAAGTCCAGGCGTCCAGCTACTGTAAATAAAGGAGGCCAGGTGGCAGAGAGGCCTCGTAGCCGTGGAAAAATCACACAGGACAGGCCACACCAAAGGGAAGGCCTGTTCAAATGGGGCGGAGGGGGAGGGCATCCAAAAGGGCCACAGAGGCAGCAAAGACAACTACCCAATCTCGTCCAATATTCTGCCAGGCCAGCCCTTTCTCTGGGATAGTCTAAAGTTCGTACAGCA
This sequence comes from Thamnophis sirtalis, assembly GCF_051295495.1. Classification (NCBI taxonomy): domain Eukaryota; kingdom Metazoa; phylum Chordata; class Lepidosauria; order Squamata; family Natricidae; genus Thamnophis; species Thamnophis sirtalis. The sequence continues at coordinate 75,773,095 of NW_028261383.1, read as the reverse complement.
TAAAAGCGCAAACAGAGATTATCAAAAGGAGCCGAGGGCGCCGCGTTTCGCAAGCCAGCAGAGCCGATAGAGCAGGGGGGGGCGCTTAAAGAGGCAGCGGTTGCAACAAGCAAACCAACTGCCCAGCTTCGTCCAGCGCCGCTTCAGATCACCTACCACCTCCCCAGAATTAGAGTCACAACCGCCAAACACCTTCCAAGGCTCCTCATGGTCGACGGAGGAAACGGGGCTAAAATTACAAAAAGAAGCCACCGAGGACGGCGCCATCAGCGCGCCGCCGCCATGATCTTGGTTTATGCCGCCGAACGCCGTCAGAAATGCTGCAGGTGATTTCCTGGTCCGGAGGCTGCTCAGTCGCGACAACTCTCCAAATAAACGATGGTTCAAATATCCCAAATGTCGCTTTCCCACTGGGGCTCCCTCCTGCATAGTCTCGAGCCGGGTCGTTGGTGTTTTTTAGGTATTTTCCGCTCACCCAGACCGGAGAGAAGAAGTTAGCGGCCATTCGCCTCGCACATGCGCACCACTCCCAATTTTGGAATCTTCAAGCAACTACAGATATTTCCTTGGACTTCGTTGTCTCATGCTCATATATGTTTTATCTGCTGAAATAATGACTCTTTGTTTTCAATGGGACATACAGTAGCTGCTAAAGACAGCCCAAAGAAAGTACTATGCCTTGGATTGAAACTACTCAGACTTTAAGTGTGATATCATACATACTGATGTGCTGGGTTCGATGAGAGCAATAAATGTAAAACATATTTTAAAAGGGCTAAAATAAACTGTTAGGTCTAATTGCTAAATAGTCCAATGAGCTGGTAGCTGTGTATTGCCTATTAAGAGGAGTTTTTCAATCTGAATCCGAGAGTTCGACCAAGGCAGCAAGTGCCATCTGTTTTCTTTGAACCACTTTTTCACCAAGTGCTGTGCAAACATTTCATTAATTAAGCAAACATGAAAATCTAGGAACACACCTTTTTACATGCAAATCAGTGATAAGAGCAAAGAGAGGTAAGGCAGACTCAGTGAAGTCAAGCTATCTGAGAACGACACTTATCACTACCTCTTGTTACAAGGAAATTGAAAACTTTAGAAATAGCCAGGGCGGAATCAATATTTGGGGTGCTGCAAATAGCTGCTATAATTTTATTTTATTTTTTTTGTTTTTGTTGATGGGAGATAAAAGGCTAGAACGGATTCAAACAGATAAAGACCACCAAGAATGGATCCACCTCAGAGATGCACAGCCATAGTTCCAAGGCCCCACCACAGGCATGGACCCAGCTCTTAAGGCCTCTCCAAAAGTTGTCAACCAATTATAATTTTTTATTTGACAGAAAGGGAAACTATTAAAAACACCGGGAGTAATCATATCAATTGTGTTGATTCAAGCTTATGTACATTTTAATTCAATCACCCTTATGTTTCATCTGTTCCTAATTATGCATGCACTGATTCAGCTGAAAGCCAGAATTAGATCGTCTCTCTCTCTCTCAAAATCACAGCTCCTAAATGAACTGTGATCAGCCCCTAAATTTTTGAAAGGAGAAGTATTTGGTTTCACATCTATTCCTTAGGATTTTATGTTGCTATCTGTCTAGATGTGTTTATGATCGTTGGAATTAGTGCTTTGGGATAAGTGCTTTCATTTTTGGATTCCTGTGAAAACTGCCACTGTTCAGCTTCATTGAAAAACAATCTAATTAATGTTTAAATAATGTTTAATTATGACATAGTGTCTCAGATTTGCATCTGTTCATTGTTGGTACCATGTACCTAATTATATACAAATTCCGGTAGAAAAATTAGTACAATATACCTAATTCATGATTACTAAGAGTATCATCTCTTTTTTAAAAAGGTATGTTTCAGCTATTGTAGCGATTCAGTTCCTTTGGACTGTATCCCTTTAAACGTCAGGAATAGATTTACTTAAAGCTTTAATTCTATTTTTGTATAAGAGTAAAATCCCAGCCAAAGCAGAAAACCCTCAAACATGCCCATCCACCCCCCACAACAGAGAAAATTACCCATTGTAGAAAAAATCTTTTAGCCACATTTTGTCCTTGGTAGGAGACTGCAACAAATTTGCAAGAAATATTCTTTTTTTTTTAACGTTAGCAAAAGGCTAAAGGGAAGAATATGTGATGAAACATTTCAACTTGTCTAAGTAAGCTAAGGAATATACTACTGATGTGCTGGCAATAATTATCAATCTAAACAACTTTAAACAGGATTTAGACAAACTCATTAAGAATCATCAATTGGCTACTAGTCCTGGTGAGGTTTTTCTGCTGACTAAGATCAATATAAGAATAAAAAGTTGTATAACCATAGCTTGGTAATGATAGTTGTCTTCACATAGGACACTGATCCAGTCCTAAATAAATCTTAAAAACTAAGTCACACACTAAACCATAAAGCCCAGGTGGGTGGTCAAATGTTGTTGTTAGTTGTGAAGTCATGTCCAACCCATCACAATCCCATGGACAACATTCCTCCAGGCCTTCCTGTCCTCTATCATCCCCCAGAGTCCATTTAAGCTCACACCAGCTACTTCAGTGACTCCATCTGGTCACCTCATTCTCTGTCATCCACTTCTTCTTTTGCCCTCAGTCTTTCCCAGCATTAGGCTCTTCTCTAGTGAGTTCTTCCATCTCATTAGGTGGCCAAAGTATTTGAGTTTCATCTTTAGGATCTGGCCTTCTAAAGGGCAGTCAGGCTGGTCTTATACAACACAATAAATAAATCAAAGTAAAGTAAAACCACAATTTGGTTTACTACAATATGAGAACTTGGTCTTTATTAAAACTAGCACTATAAACCCTATTCAAAGCTCCTAGCTAGAACTGTTTTGTTACCAATAACAGCAGATTACCTGTGTCTTACAGCAACCAAAGAGAGCTTGTTTGTCTACGATATTTGGTATTCTGGTTCTATTTTCTATTATCTCTTCTTTGGATAAATGAAAGTGTTTTCCAGGTTTCACTCACTCTAAATCATCAATGGCAAAATAGTCAAGGAAATAGCATTTAAACTGCCAAAGGCATTGTGTTTGGTAAAGCAATGTGTACACAGTCCATGTCCTGCGTCATCCTAGCTGAAAGTGCCACCATTTGTGGATCATACAGAGAGAGTTATAATTCTCCTCTGAAGTGTACACATGATTAACGAAGAATAAGTGCCATTTGTGTTCTTCCTTTGTTCATTATATTGGACCATGGATACCGGAGCCTCTAAATTAGGGCTCAATTTCTGCTACAAGTTGTATAAAGGACAGAGATGCTTTCAACTAGGAATTACAGAAATATATGAGGTGGTATTTAAGGCTGGTCCTGCCACAAGGATGGAGTGATCTCCTTTTCTCAGGGGAATGAACAAGGACTAGATGGAGTACTTTTCTCGTCTAAGAAAGAAAAGGGCCTGGGTATTCCTGAGGCTTGCAGTAACTACTGCCTCAGAGGAAACACGTACCTGCTTTATAGTCAATAATGATGGTGAACCTATGGCATAGATTTGTGATGGCGAACCTATGGCACATGTGCCATGTAGCACCTGTGAGCCATCGCCCCAGTTCAGCTCCATTGCGCATGCGTGTCTACCTCCCACCAGCCAGCTGGTCTTCAGGTCTCTGCTGCGCATGTAGGGGGTCATGTGTGCATGCACGTGTGGAGGCAAAGTGCATGTGGGGGTGGGTGCATGTGGGGAGGTCCTGTGCACATTGAATTTTTGGGGTTCAGGTGCTCATATTTATACACACGCATACTTTGGGCACTCAATCCGGAAAAGGTTAGCCATCATTGAACTAAGCCATTAAACTTCAGGCAGCATTTTTTTCCATTGCAAAGTAGTGGCAATGGTCCAAGACTCTGTGGATTTGGGGGGCAGAGATGCTAAGAAAGATACCTGCATCTCAAAGCAAGGCACTAAAACTCAAAAAAGTCTTGAACAGGTAGCAGGTAGCACTGATAGCACTGCTCAGGAGGAGGAGAGCTCCAGAATTTGTTGTTTCACTTTGGCTTCTGTGTGCCTTGGTTTCCACATGCCTCCCCAGTGGCGCTTAGTAATCCTCACTTTCTAGAGTTCCCCATTTGGAGTCAAGGGAACATCAATGTCAGAAGCCACAGCAGGAGATAATTGTAGCTTTTATGTCCAGGTTATTCAACTTCCTTAAAGCATCTGGTTGACTATTCTGGGATAGCAATGTCAATTCATCTGGTCTCATCATCTGATCCAACAAGTCTCCAAACAGATTGTCTCATGGAATGCAATGTTAAAGAAGCATTACCCCAGATCCAAAAATGTTTAGATTTTATCTTTTCTAGTTAGAGGAACACAAGTCCTATGTTCTTCATTCATGAGTAATTGGATGGTTCTTAACTTAAAATATCATTGGTTAATTCTCTGTTGACCATAGAAATCCAGAAATACTATTTAGGCCAATCTTCTTTAGCTGATGAGCTCCTGCTATAGCTGCTACAGGCTAAATATTCTCTTGGAAAGCATGAAGTTACCAAAATGTTACTGTCTTCCCTTCTTCCCTTCACCTTGCAGGATGATCCCTAACATCCCTACTTGCCTTTGTCCTTTTTAGGCAGTATCAGAAAGAAAGAAAAAACCATTGAGATGCAGCTGCCTTTTCTTTTGATTTACTAGAATAGCTTAAGGCCCAGTTTGGACTTAGAAGTATTTCTGGAGACAAGAACATTGCTTTGTAGTTTGCCTGCTTCTCAATTCTCTCTCTTTCTTTCTCATGCACGAAGTAATTTTAAAAACTGTAAAAATACAGGTGGGGCAGGAAGCCAGAAAATGGTTTATTCACCTAGTAGCATGTAGCTGGGCTGGGAGTGACAGGTTTACATCACATGTCAAGCATTGTAGCAGTTACTGAAAGATTTATATCCATGGTTAAAGACTTCTATGGGTATCATAACTGAGAGTGATTTCCCCCCAAGACATAGCAGCACTATTGTAAGCAAATCGGAGACCTCCAGATACCTAACATTAAAATTTCCATAGTCATTAGCCATGCTAATTGAGGCCGATGTGAGTTGAGTAGCAAAATCTCTAGAAGGCACAGTCTCTCTGGTCCTACCCTTAAATTATCCAGGATAATAAATTAAGAAAAAAAACCTATCAGTTATTTAATGTATGTGTCTGAAGGAAATAGGTGGGTCAAAAATGTGAAAAATAAATAAATTGATGGACATGGCTATACTATATATGTCAGGTTTCCCATCAAAGCCAGAGCAAGATTAAAAATACATTCATAATTGCCAATACAACAGTGTCTTTAAAGAATATTTGGTAATACTATGAAGAACCTAGGGGGCCGAGAAAGAATGCCATTGATCTATTTTTTCTACAACCAGTACCCTATGAGGACAATAATTTATAAATATTTCATTCATTTCTTACTAACTGCACACCCAATTTATCTTGCCTGCAGAGTTGAGAATTGTGCCTTCAGACTCCATCTCTTCTTATAAAATTGGAATCAAACAACCTGCACTTTTGCTTCACTGTAGGAGGTCCTTAGGACCCAGTAGACTTCTCTTTGTGAATGATAGACAGTGCTTTAAAAGGCCACGCAGAGCCCAGATGTGACAGCCTGTGCCATCCACAGTGAAGAAACAACCAGCAATTGCTACTGCAGGAATTATAGCAGCAACCACTCTACCCAACCCTGTTCCAGGCCTAGGGAATCTAACAATATTGGGAGTATGGAACACCTTCCCAGAGGTGTGCATCTTCACCAACCTGTCTTCAAGGTGTAACCACTTCTCCTACAGCAGGAAAGAACCTTGATTCCACAAGCGAAGCTGGTCATTGCAAACAGTAGGATAGCAGTCCTTGCTCCCTTAAAGGTGCTGGTTACAACACCAGTATGCTGCCCATGGAAGATGAACATTTGAGACAGCAATTCTGAATACCACTCAGCGGTTCTAGACCATGTCAGGCAGCTATGAAGAGCTCACTGAGAAGGAAGAAACTAAATCTGGAGTTCCTGCTGGCCACAAGAGAATCTGATGGTGGACTGGAGTTTGGTAAGCCACCTCTTCATGGGATGTTCTCAGAAGGAAGTAGATTGAAAATTGCTGGGTTTTCCAGATTAGACTTTGGTGAAGGGTCTGAACTGTGAATATACTTAGATCACAAAGTTTTCCGGGATAACCTGTGATTTGTTTTCTTAGCTGCTTCTCCCCCCTCTCCCCGTCCCAAATAATATGTAAAGAGAGAAAATTGTTGCAAATTCCTCTTGGACTGGTATGAAGTTTCGAAGCACCTTGAGTTGGAAATAATGGGGATCATCAGAAGATTTTTTTAAATGAAAAGAAAATCCTATTTTTATTTCAAATGGATCTTTGGGCCTTTAAAAAAAGGGATCTCTTTCACATTTTCCTATTTTAATTGTAGGATGCTTTAGGTTATTGACTTCCAGAAAAGACAAATGTTGTTTTGTATAAGGCATTAGTGAGTATTTATTAGAACACTCACCTCTATTAAAGAAGGAAGAGTTTGAACTGAAAGGAGTGTCAAGAACTATGAAAATGAAGGTGGTGGCAAAGAATTTATCTCATCTTAGGAGTGACTTGAAAAATTGCTTGGTTTTGGTTAGTCCAATATAAAAAAAAAAGTTGGGGTTAACAAAGTAAGGGGGGAGTTAATTCTTATATGTTTATATATCAGATCTATTGTCCATCTGCTGCTCAAGCATTCTAAAAAGAAGATTTTAAGGCAAATCAAACTCTAAGCAACCGTAGTGACCAACTGTATGAAAAGGATCTATATTACAGAAAAACCAAATGCATAGGTACAGAATAGGTAGTTCCTGGCTCAACAGTAGTAACTGTGAGAGACATCTAGGTGTCACCACTTGAGTATGAGCCAGCAATGTGCTACAGCTGCCCAAAAAGCCAATTCAGTCCTGGGCTGCATTAACAGAGGGATAGCATCAAGATCACGAGATGTAATAATACTGCTTTATACTGCATTACTGAGGCCCCACTTGGACTACTGCATCCAGTTCTGGTAACCATGATACAAAAAAGATGCTGAGACTTTAGAAAGTGTGCAGAGAAGAACAACAAAGATGATAAAAGGTCTGGAGTCTAAACCATATGATGAATGGTTGTGGGAGCTAGGTATGTTGAAGAGAACAATGTGGGGGACACATATAACAGTCTTCCAGTACTTAAGGGGCTGTCCCAGAGAAGAGAGGATTGACTTATTTTCCAAAGCACCAGAGGGCAGGCTAAGAACTAATGGACAAAAAAGAAATCCAATCTATAAATAAAGAATCTTTTTTCTGATAGTGAGAACAATTAATCAATGGAATAATTTGTCTTCTTGGGTTATGGGTGCTCCATCTCTGGAGATTTTCAAAAATAGTCTGGACAACCATTTGACAGGGATGGTATAAGGTGTCCTGCCTTGAGTAGGGGGTTGAATTAGAAGATCTCTACAGTCCCTTATAGGACTATGATTCTACTCTCACAACAACAGAAATTAAAATTATGGAACTATTTTTTTTACAAAACTAAAATAAATAATTCTTCGTTTCAGAACTACAGGGTCCCCCTCCCTCTCTTTTACATTCTTGGTGAAGAGTTGTTTTCTTTTCTTCTCTTTGGTGGGTTTTAAAATTAATGCTATTGTGATTCTCTGGATTTGTGGGGAACCTTTGTCTTATAGTTGCCATAGATAGAGATACAGAGTTTCTGAACTGACTCTAAGTTATTGTAACTCTCTTCCAGGACTGTTTATTGGAGAAGAAAAGGCAGGAAAGTAGGTAGGTAGGTAGTGTCAGGCAGTGCAGGAAGCTATTCATAAGAAATGTGAATATAACTGAAGAAAGTTTCCTGTACAGTTCATTTGCCACTAGAAAGGCAAGTTGTTTTTTTATTTAAGTTTTAAAACGAAAACTTAACATGGATTGCCTCTTCCGAATACGATGAATATGTCTCTTCTCCAAGCCCCAGCCTCTAGATCTTCAGCTTTTTCTTTTTAATAAAGTCATTTCAATGAGAGTATCTCAGTGGTGAGACCTTAGACTAAAGTTTAATACTCCTTTTCATCCACTTTATACATGCTGTTACCATGCCAGAATGAGTCACAATTGAAAACTTCCAAGAGTGCTATTGTAAGGAAACAATTAGGCCAGTGTTTCTCAACCTTGGCAACTTAAAGTCCTGTGGACTTCAACTCCCAGAATTCCCAGAGTTGAAGTCCACAGGACTGCAAGTTGTCAAGGTTGAGAAACACTGAATTAGGCTCTCAAAAAATTCATTACCAGGAGAATACCAGGTATAATAGATTACAAAAATCAGGATTAATAATACTTTGACGTGATGTGGAACAGTTGTTCCAGAACAGAAGTTATGAGGACTCAGTCATTCTTTCTTTAATATCCAATTCCCTCTATTGTCAAAAAGCAAACATCCAAAAGAGGGAAGAGCCAGATGTGTATAGTAGTAATGGTTTAACACTTGGTATGAGGGTCAAGGGTAGTGGCCACACTGGTGCTAGGAATCAAGCATCTGGAGTAATCTCATGTTGTGTCAGTCTGTTAATGCCTGTCAGAATGCCAGAGGATATATGTCAATCAAATATTGAATAGAATCCTTGACTTGATGGATGCCTCAAAGAAGGGATTTTGGAAAATGGTCTGCTCCTGCCTTTTTCAAGGATATTTTTGGTGTGCTCCTTGTCCAAACCTATCCTTTGCAATTCTATTCATTTTTCATGTACCTTTGTCCTCACCACAAAAATAAAATGATTTCTGCTTTTTTCCCACTTGTGAGACTTTATGACCAAGGACCAAGAAGATGGACAGAAAGGGATGGTGCTGAAAGAACAATCCATTTTACATGTCCAAATTGCTGTTGAGTCTTGCAAGGGAACTGCTATTAATTTGCCTAGAAAAATATTGAACATGATTCAGTGGTGGGATTCAAATTTTTTTACTACAGGTTCTGTGGACATGGCTTAGTGTGTGTGGCTTGATGGGCGTGGCAGAGGAAGGATGCTGTAAAATCTCCATTCCCTCCCAATCAGCTGGGACTTGGGAGGCAGAGAATAGATGGGGGTGGGGCCAGTCAGAGATGGTATTTACTGGTTCTCCAAACTTCTCAAAATTTCTGCTGCTGATTCTTCAGAACTTGTGAGAACCTGCTGAATATCACTTTCTAAAGTCTCAGCATCTTTTTTCTATCATGGTTACCAGAACTGGATGCAGTAGTCCAAGTGGGGCCTCAGTAATGCAGTATAAAGCAGTATTATTATATCTCGTGACATGATTGGGATAAAACTGGCCTTTTTTGCACTTGTATTATTTTGATTTAAATGCATCAAAAAAGATACTGAAACTCCTTACTGTTAGAAGAGAAATGGATATAACTGTGTCTTGTAACTTCCCTGTCACAATAAACACCTTCCCTATCATAATAAAAAGTGTTAGGAAGAACTCTTGATTGATCAAAGGCAGAAAAAGTACTAGATATCTATGATCTGACATGGTGCATGGAAGATTGGCCTTGGGACAGAAGGGGAGCAAATGGTAAAGAGCATGAATTCACAAGTGGAATGAAAGAAAGAAAAAAAACCAGACATTTTTATGGCTGTGACAAAGTTTAACCTAAACCTAAAAACCTAAAGTTTAAGTCTATTCATCCATGCAAACGATAAAACAATTAAGGTAAATCTAAAAGCATGATCATTATTAGGATGAAAGCTTGAGAGAGTTACTGAAAGCTATAAGGATGATGAGAGATTCTGAATATGGGACACATAATTTTTGGCAATATCAAGAGCAGAACTTTGGGTGAGCAAAATGACAGTACAAGGAGAACAGTTGTAAGGAGGAAAACAAATAAATCTTTATTATGGTCAAAGACCAGCAATACACATTACTAGAGGAAAACAAATGAATATTATTTGGGAATTGGGAAGACACAGGTTTAAGTTAATCCTCTCTTCATTAAGCTCATTAAGTGATTTTGACCAGTCAATATCTTTTATCTAACAGGCTGATTGCTGTACGGAAAATTGAATGAGAACTTGCTATGAACATTTACTTGAACTCTGGGAAAAGAAGCAGAATAAGCCTAACAAGTAAATATTCAATCCAGGAGATAAATCTCATAACAACTAATTAGCAATATATTTTTCAGGAGATAGCAGTATTGGAAATAATTATTGTGGCCTGTTCCTTGCCGATGAACCTGATAAGGTTTATCAGGAAATTCCCTCCCGATCTCTTAACGGAAATGAAAGCAGCAGTGAATAATTGCAAGCAGTCTTCTTGGCACAACATCTATCCCCGTGCAAGCGATGACTTCATAATGCAGACTCTTTCCTTTCTCTTCCTTTCCCTTCAAGAGGAAGCTTGTGAAAATTAGGATGAAATCCGTTTTTGACATTACAACCACCGAATAAGGACAGATCAAAGTATTAGCATAAAGCATGAACTTTCATAGACAATGGATCTTTCCCTTTTCATGCTTACCATTTATTTATATATTCAGTTTATAACTTGGACTTGCCTGGGTAATGATGTCTTTCTGCCATGTCCTCATGATGCCACATTCACCTTGACCCCACCCATACCTGAGACCGCTTGGAGTCTTTCTTAACTATTCTAGTTATGATGTAATCCCCCCCCCACCGAAGTAGCAACAGCATATAGCAATTTTACCAAGGGCACTGACTGTTGACCCCTGGGAGTGGGGTCAACTCTATCTAACCACTTGAGACTGGTGAAGCCACATCAGTTCTCCCCCTCTGGCACAAGGTATTATCTTCTAGGGCCATGCTATTCAGACACAAAAGGATTGTAATCAGTGGTGGGATGTTGCTGGTTTAACAACTGGTTTGGTAAGCGCACACTTTGCACCCATGTGTGTTTTACATGCGCATGCAACACTGAAAATGGAGCATTTAGAAGCTCAGATGATTACCTTCTAAGTAAGCAATGGTAAATAAAACAGCTGGGGCTGAAGAAATCAGCTGTGCCATGCGATTGAGATGAGCTAGAAAGCTGAAAATAAAGCACACGATAGAGCAGGAGCAGGTGGGCAGGCCCAGCTGATCGTCGGAGCAAATTGGTTCGCTCCCAGCTGATCGTCAGAGCTACCGGTTCACCAGAACCAGTCCGAACCAGTAGAATCCCTCCCCTGATTGTAATCTTTTAAACATACCAGTCGTTACTTTTAAAGCCCTACATGGTATTGGACCTGGGTACTTGAGAGACCGCCTCCTGCCAATTACCTTCCTACGACCAATTAGATCCCACAGATTAGGCCTCCTCCGAATACCATCCGCTAGCCAATGTCGACTGTCGACCCCTTGGGGGAGGGCCTTCTCTGTGGCTGCTCCGGCCCTCTGGAAGAGCTCCCCATGGAGATTCGGACCCTCACCACCCTTCAGGCTTTCCGCAAAGCTATCAAGACCTGGCTGTTCCGGCAGGCCTGGGGCTGATGAGTTCCCAGCCCCACTTGAATTGTTGTGATTGTTGTGTTGTTTTTAAGCTGTTTTTTGTATTTGTTTTTTGTCTTTGTTTGTTTTTTGTATCTTCCCCCCTCCCCACCTTGTTTGTTAGCCGCCCTGAGTCCCTTGGGAATAGGGCGGCATAGAAGTGTAATAAACATTGAACATTGAACATTGAACATACCTGAAGTTTGTATTTCCAGACATGCCTTAATGCACCATTCCTTCCTTTTTAGCACATGTCTACCAAATATTCCCATGCAAAATCTGGGCTGCATCCCCCCAATGAGCAATAACGCTGCCTCAAGTGGAGTAATATTTCTTGTTTTATAAAAGGCAAGATTTTGATGTGGGCAGCAATAGATGGTGTGGTAAGTCTCTCACAGGTCATCACAGAGTCACTAGGGAGTTCGTATTTCAAAAGAAAGGGTTTTTAAAAAATTAATCTTAGAAACCATTCCTTACTGCTGCCATTGTCATTTCCAAGCACTTTTCCCCATCATTTCTAAAGCTATCACATAGTATTATAGTGTTATGACACTTCATTGAATGCATATATGTAATCAGTTTTTCAGCACTAATTCAAAGATCAGCGTAAAAATTAGTACTACAATGGAACTAATTGAAGAATTATAGCAGCTTTAGAAATTTCTTTGGTTGAAATGAACTTCCTTATTCACTGCAGCTATGTCACAGTTACTGGTGTAAAACACAAATAAAGTGCCTATGCTTAGTGTAGGAAATCACTTGGAATTTTTCTTGTAATCACAACAGAACTATTTTAAAAAGGCTTGGGGTCTAACCACTACTTTGCTAATAGTGTTTTATGTTGTCCTTTTATGAGAAGGGACAGAGAGCTGAAATTCGACTTTGAAGTCCTGAAAAAAAAATACAAATGGATTTTGAAATTCATTAGATATTTTCTACAGGCTGGTTTCTTATTTAGTCATGTAGGCTAGAATCTTGTTTTTAAAATCAGATAAAATGTTACACAGCTCATAAATAAAAATGCACAGTTACATTTGCTGTACAGTTCTCCATACTATTTCAGAATGTAGACCTATATACAACTAACTGGAGACTGAACGAATAGTAAACTGAATAGTAAACCGAGAATAAACTATTGAACACAGTGAGTGGGACATCTCAGCAGCCATGAGTTACTATTATATAGTAACTATCTGAAAGGATCCATTTTAATTGCCTCAATTATCATTGAGGTAGAAGGAGAAAGTCACAGCTGGTGTAGTAATTAGAATAACAAATAGTCTAGTGCTTCAATAATAGAGGGAAATTGTTGGATCCTAACAGAAATCTATAATGCATATTTTCTAACTACCGCCATTAGCTAACTTTCTAAAGGAGAACTGTTTATGTAAGGATGAGCTTACTTTTTTCTGTGTCTGAGATCATCCAACCCAAGTTGTTATAATGTAAAATCTAAATAAATCATGTTTAACATGGTTAAGTTAAGTCATATAAATTACTCACAAAGAACTGGTTTCTCAGAACCAACTAAATCACAAGCTCTACACCCTGCAGCCTAATATGTAGTATTCAATTAGCCTTTATATCATACGGATAAGTGTGATTTTCTTAGCAAGACTATAGAAGTAGTTCAGCCATTCAAGTTAAGTAGGTTAGGAAACAGACTTTGGATGAAATATTAGAACTTGGTTATTGTACCGGTAGAATATAATAACAGAATCTTGAAAGCCAGACAAAGTTTTTCACCCTCCCCTTTTATACTAAAGAGAATCAAGGTAGGGCGACCTTGAAGTTTTTCCTCACCGTTTCCTGTCGGTCCAAGTTAAAGTGATGCTTAGATAAGGATTGTTGAATTCCTCTTTCAAGATGATACCTGTGTACCTCTACAGTGATTTCCATCACTTTCTTCAAATATTTTTTACAGTATCCCAATCTGTAGCCTATTAGAGCCTTTATGTCAGGGGTGTTAAACTCAATTTCATTGAGGGCCGCATCATGGTTGTGTTTGACTCTAGAGAGGTGGGGTGGGTGTGGCCAGCTTAACATCGCTCGTGTTGGGGGCAACTGTGGTGGCCCGAGTGCTCTGCCACCAGAGTCTGTGAAAACAGACTCCCAAGCTCCATTTTTGGCTGGGACGGCTTCCTGCAACCCTCTGCCAGTGAAAACAGAGCTTGGGAAGGCCGGGCACAGTCCTCACAAGCTCTTTTTTTGGTTGGGACACCCTCCTGCAACCCTCCCAGGAAGCCCTCCTTAGCTCCATTTTTGCTTGCAGAGGCACCCTGGGCTGGTTCTTCACTGTTCTGCTGACAAAGGCACCAAGGGCCAGACCTAAGCACCCCCATGGGCTGGATCCAGCCCACGGGCCTTGAGTTTGACACCCCTGCTTTATGTGATGCAATCAAGATATCTCACTGAAGGCAATGAAATTTCATTTCATTCTATCCCACTCATTATTTTGTTAATGCTTTTTTTAATTTTCTTTTACAGGAATTGAAAGATACCAGAAAAAGACACAGCCATATTGACATGCAACTTAGGCATCCCCCCGGCATCTCTTGTTAAAGGCCAGGCTGCCTAGAAATAGACTTCCTCGGAATGATGGTAAACAAAACTAGGCTTAACTCTACTCATGGACTTGATGCTTTGGGGGTATCCCAGTTCCAGGAGGCCATTGGTGTTTTCTTCATGGTTATGCTGAGTGTCATTGCTTTGGTTGCCAACACAGCAGTAATGGTTGTTATTCTCAAAACACCTCTCCTGAGGAAATTCATCTTTGTCTGCCATCTCTGCCTGGTAGATCTGTTGTCAGCAATTTTCATCATGCCACTGGGGATCATCTCCAGTTCCACGTGCTTCAACAGAATTTTGTACAGCATCGCTGAGTGCCAAACACTGATCTTCTTGAATGTTTGTTTCATCAGTGCTTCCATCCTCACCATCTCTGTAATCAGCATTGAACGATACTACTACATTGTCCACCCTATGAGATATGAAGTTAAAATGACAACTGGGCTGGCCGTGACTGTGGTGGTTTTCATTTGGATTAAGTCTATGCTGGTTGCTGCACTGGCGTTAGTAGGCTGGCCGCAAGACAATGGTGCAAGCAGTGCCAGTAAATGTACTGTAAGCTGGAGCCCTGGAGCCCACAAGAAGATTTTCGTGATAATCTTCAGCCTTCTCTGCTTCATATTGCCCAGTTTAATTATCTTTGCAGTATACGGTAGCATCTACAAAGTGGCCCGCATTGCATCCTTGCAGCATATTCCTGTCCCATCCTGGACAGCTGCACCCAGACAAAGGTCAGAGTCCATCCACAGTCAAGTCACCATCATCACTACCAGGAATGTGCCTCCAAGACTATCTCCGGAACGCTTTTTTGGTGGGAATAAAGCAGCCCTGACCTTGGTGCTGATCGTAGGCCAGTTTCTCTGCTGCTGGCTCCCTTTTTTCTCCTTCCACCTCCACTGCTCCTTCCATTCTGCCCCTTTGGTCCCTGATTCCATTGAAATAGTGGTGACCTGGCTCGCATATTCTTCCTTTGCAATCAACCCTTTCTTCTATGGATTGTTAAACCGTCAAATCAGGGAAGAGCTGGCCAAGATGAGACGACACTGCCTCAGTAAGTCTCTGAACCAGGACTTTTGTATCTCCAGCCCAGAAGGCTCTATTCATGAGAATTTCCTGCAGTTCCTTCAGAGGACTAGTTGCACGTTTGATAACCATTCAAGCTATGCTAATTCCAGCCCCAGGAACACTTTGGAACAAACTGCTTCGGGATTCAGAATCCCAGGACAAATTCCAGAAGAAACCAATTGAAGAAAGAATGCTGCGTTGTGTTTTTTTGTCATTTCCCCATTTCTTTCCTTCTGGCTTTGCATTTATCTTCTTCTGCACTGAAAATACTGAACAAGCTTTCCTTAGGAGAAGGATTGTCAGCTGAGCAATGGCTTTCTCTTAAGTGTAAATGGAAATGTACTACATGAGTTGTCAGCATCCTCCCTCTTTCCAGTGGCTAGCAAGAGTATAAGTGATGACTCAGAAGCATCAGTTGTACTAATAACCAATTGTACTGAATTCACTGTGATAGCTGTGTGCAGAGACCTGACACCTTAACAATACTTGCAGAGACTCCAGGAAAATATTATATGTGCGGGGGAGGAGGGTGTCAAAAAACCCTCCAAAGTGCTTTCCTAAAATACAATTAACCCCAAGTCACCGCCAAGAGTGGTGTTTCTTCCTATTCACATAGTGTAATGGGAAGATTTAGTTTTATAATGCAGAGCTTGCCTGGTTTGTATACTTAAGGCAAAGTCACTTTGTCCTTAAGAAAATAATGTGTCCCAATGCTGAAGAACAGAATTGCCCAGTCTCCAAAAACACAGGCCAGTGATAGACTGCTTTGACTTCTTTAGTATGATAAAAGGGAGAAGACAGACTTGTGGGAATGATTATGATCAATGTCACAGATTAAACAACCATTCTTGCTCCCATAGGTGAAGAAAGGTAAAGTTGTAATTTTCCATAATTTGGTGCTGTACAGAGAACATTCAGATCTTGGGAAGAATTCAGAAGAAGACTAAGATAATGTTCTCTGAATCACATTCAGCATGTAAGAACTACTGTCTGTTTCCTGTGCAATAATAACTTGGGAAAAGTTGTAATACAGAGGTTTATAATAAAAAGCAGAATCCTTTACATTTGTGGTCGTTCTTGAACTTTTCAAATTGCACAAAACTTCTGTGTCAATTCTATTCCCCCCTCCCCATTCAGGACTACATTCAGTAAAATAAGGCAACCTTGAAAAAAGATTTCTTGAGAATTAATGCCATTTCTTTTGAGAAACTGTTTCACAAATCCAAACTGTCATCCTAGATCCTAAATTTCCCGCTTCCTCTCCAGATTGCAGGTGAATCTAGAGCCTATGAATGAAGAGGGGAGGCAGAAATCTTCATACTACAAAGGAAGATTGGATCCCTTTGATTATCACATTGGTTACTTCAAATGGACAACTATTAGTATTCTTGGATTTGTATGGGCAACAGATGGTAACTGCCACTTTCCAAGGTCTTGGGAAGGCCGAGAGGAAGAAAGGGATCATATTGTAGATCTTGGATCCTCAATAAGGCTCAGAAGAGAGCCATACAGCTCTAATTCTGAATTTCTGTCTCAGTGCATCTGGAAAAATACAGTTAAAATAGACACAAAATTGGGAGAGATGGTTAAAATGGTACAGTCCCTCTGTGCCAAAAGGCATTCCAAATGAGTTGGCCTTAATCTGGAAAGAAAGGACTGGGCCTAGCTTTAAGACAAGAGAGTGACTTCTTCCCATTCATTTTAAAAATGCAAATTTTTGCATCAGTAGGAATGGAGCCATCACTCAATGTGGCCTAGGGGCAACATATACCCCTGAGCTGGCATTGGAAAATATACCCTTGATTGGTTTGATGTGACATTTAAGTGGTGAGATCAAGATGGAGAGTTATTTTAATCAAGGCATTATTTGATTCCTGCTTATATATACTGAGTTTCACTTTTTAAAGGGCATATGCCTAGAAAATCTGTAGGCTGACTACTGTAGTAAAAAGTTAAGAAGTTTATCTAAAATAAGACCTTGCACGGAGTATAGTACTTTAAAAAATCTTGTTACTATTAACAATTATGTGTATCTGGACAATTCTTTGTTAATGCAGTATAAGCAAACACTTGGAGACATTTTTGAGCAGTTCTTTTTGATTTGTCTGTCTCTGGAGGAGGTTTGTATTGGAAGAGTGAGCTGTGCAAAAGCAGACTTTTGAGTATCATGTTGCTGGGAATGTAGAATTGTGACTCTAATGGGAACCTCCAGCTGCATCGCTGAAACTCATTCAAATTGTGTTGACCTGTTTGATGCACCCTTTGATGTTTTAAAGGGATGCACCATCCTTGCCAGGGCATCAGCAGTGGCATGCCAATTGCTCATCATTGGCTCAGATTTGGTTCCATTGTGGTCCTTTTTCTGCTCGCAGGATGAATTTAGGTGAGAATGAAAGGAGTTAATATATCTACCAGTACTTACCAGAAGTAGATTTGAACAGCAGATCAGCAGAGTTGGTGCTGCTCAGAAGCAGGATGAAAAATATGGAAGGACATCAGATCAGGACTAGGGTTTATCTTGCTATTCCTTCTGCAGTTTCCTCTGTGCTTGTATCCTTCATACCCAGCTTGGGGACCCATTTATGAGCCAAGGCTCATAGGACTGCCTCTTTGCTTTCTCTGTCTGTGACCCCAATACTTTGGTTATAGAAATGCATAATGGATATAAAGAACTATGGGGAATACAGGTAGTCCTCAAATTACAACCATTCGTTTAGTGACCGTTCAAAGATACAGCACTGAAAAAAGTAATTTATGACTGTTTTTCCACTCTGGTGACCATTGCAGCATCCCTATGGTCACAGGTTCAACATTCAGATGCTTGGCCAAACCGGTTCATATTTATGACAGTTGCAGTGTCCTGGTGTCATGTGATTGATCCCCTTTTGAGACCTTCTAACAAGCCAAGTCAATTAAGCCAGACTCACTTAACAACTGGATTACTAACTTAACAACTGCAGTGATTCGCTTGCACGAAAGATTGTAAAATGGAGCAAAACTTACTTAACAACTCTCACTTAGCAACAGAAATTTTGGACTGCATTGTGGCCGTAAGTCGAAGACTCTCTGTATTTAAAAAGGATACTCCATTAAAAAAAGAAAGAAATTGGCTCAGTCCTAGACTTAGGATTCTGTCTATACTAGGTCAGACTCTCCCCCTTTCTTAAGAGTTTCCATTGGCAACTCTACTGGCATCTGCTTGCCTAAGAGGGCAGATTCTTTTAATCTGGAGTGGGCAGGGAATAAACCCAATGTCAGACCTGCAGCAGTTCCTTTAAGAATCTTTGGCCTGCCACACTTTTATTAAGGGGGGGATTTAGCAAAGGGTAGAATGTGTTGTTTTCAAAATAAAAAATTCCTTCCTAGAAGCTCAAGGTCATCTTTTGTCTCCCAAACCTTTACACTTGACCGGAAGCAGTTAGGCCTAGACGCCAGCGTGGAAGAAGATTGGACCACGTGATGGACTGTGGGTGTGGGGGCAAGATCATGAACTTTTAACTGAGTGGGATTCTGATGTAACTTCCAGAGTTGGAATCCCCACAACACTATGCCAACATGCCTGCTTTATTAAATTGGAACTTTGAGCATAGTTTTGCCTTTGACTCTGATTTAATTCTACATGGTATTTGGAATGCTGACATCCCAGCTGTCTTCATACACACTGGGTGCCCATTCAGGACCAGTAAAATTCTGTCTCTTATTTAATATTACTCTGATTGCAGTGATGGCTGCAAAAGAATTGTCCAAGGATCTGAAAAAGGAGCTTTGGCAGCCTCCATCAAAATAACAAAATGGTTGCAAACAGCAGTTGTATGAGCGGTGAAAGATCCTCTCTTACCAGAGGTGGGTTGCTTGTGGTTTGGCCCAGATCGGGCAAACTGGTAGTAGCGGCGTCGGGAGGTTCCACATGCGAGTACAAACGTGTGAGTGCCCCTGAACCGGTAGTAAAAATATTAGCAACCTAGTACTGTCTCTTACGGCCTTTTAGTGTTAGAAAGCAAAGGAAGAACAATTGTTTCTTCCTTCTCCAAAGTCATTCAAGAGCGGGCTGGGAATGGAGAAGCTGCTTTTGCTTTATCTCAGTTCAAAACAGAACTGCTTGGGGAATTCGGGGGGGGGAGGGGGGGCTTCCACAAAGAAAACCTACAAAGGATATGGAAATAAGATGCTGGGAGGATTTTTTTTTTGACTCATTCAAGAGATGTTTTCTTCTTCACTTAGTTTGACCCAGCTACCACAGTAGCATGTTCAGTGGGGAAATCCTTTATATGCACTTTTTGAAGGGTACCTCCCAAAAGCATGTGGGCCATTCTTCCCTTTAATGTGTAATTATCTGCAATTCCCTGTACAGTATAGAAATAGCACCTTGGATTTACAGGGGCTGAGTAGCCGGTCCCTTGATGATAGCCACAAACCTCATTTCCTTTTTCTCTCCCTTAAGCCTTATTTACAATGCAAAGCGACAAATATCCTTCTTCTTTCCTGCTGCAATCCAAGCCTTGAGAAAGGCAGAGTGGAATGGTAATAGAAAGCCCATTGATTGGACATACATATTCTCTCTTTCTCCCAGGTATTTTAATACAGATAAAGCTCAAAATGTTGTTTCATTGTGTTATTTCTCACTAGTTTCTCCTTTCTGTGACATAAAGAAGTGTTGGCAAATTGTGAGAACTTGTGAAGCTACCTTTACTAATGAGCTAAGAACAATACACTTTCTCTCTCAATTCCTGATAAATATGTCAGATTTGGGTAGCCGAAAGAAGAAACTAAAGCAAAAAAGGCTACATGATAATAAAAAATATCCAACAGGTACTTTTAAAAGTGATTTATTATAGCATATGTTTTTTTTTGCAGAGTAGAGAAAGAAAGACTTTCTTTCTTTAAAGCTCTTTTATTGAGAATCCTCTTTTATTGAGGCACATCCAGGAACATGAATGAGTCAATTACTGATAACAAAAGATGAACGGCAAGAGTCACAAGCAATAGAAGAAAATATTTGTACCGATAAAGGAAAATATGTGTAGCTCAGGATTGTAATGAGGGGTTTTTGGTTCTCTCCGAGCTTGGTGGTTTTCTTGCAGATATTTCATTACCCAACTAGGGAATATCATCAGATATTAGCTAGCACTGATGACGTTAACTAGTTAACGTAATGAAACGTCTACAAGAAAACAACCAAACTAGAGTGCACTAAGGACCCCAGAGGAGTCACAATAGTGGAGCATACAAGATCTCATATGTGCAGTCAGAATCTTAAGTAAGGAAGCCTTCTGCAGCATGGTGTTCTCTATCTGTTGGAATTGCAACTCCCAGAATTCCTTGATCCCATTGTTTTTGCAGTCTTAGCCCTTTTGTCAGGGTAACAGGCATTGTGTGGCAATGTTGTTTATTGCATAGCATCTATAGTTTCATAGTATTGCCCTCATTTATCATATTTTAATTGGGAATTGGCTCTCATACTTATGAATTTTCTATCTGAATTGCAAATGACCGCCATCATTGAGGGGATCCTTCATTCTCTTTGAGCTTAGTTGTTTTCCTGCAGATGTTTCATTATCCATTCAATACTGATGATGTTACTTCAGAGCTGTCAAACTCGCAGCCCATGGGCCAGATACATCACGTGCTGGCTATGCCCGTGCCCAGTTTAGCAAAGTGGGGGGGGGGGAAGTTGCAATACATCACATGATGCCAACATGGCATTGTGAGTTTGACACCCCTGTGTTGGGTAATGAAACGTTTGCAAGCTCAGACAGCATCAAGGACCCCAGAGTTCAACCCCCAGTTACAAATATTTTCTATTGGACTGCCATCATGCCCTACACAGTGACATCAGTAACTCTCATGGTTGCAATTGTAGCCCTAGTTTGCCACCCTGTGTAAGAAAGAAATGCTTTATCTTCTGTTACTATGCTCATACTTATGTGTGGCAAACTAATCTTCGCCACTTCACTTGGAATGACTTGTAACAGGAGAGTACAACTTCAGGAAAAGTATTAAGTGGCTTGCCAGCTACCCCTTTTCCAAAACCAGTCAGCTGGAGTTAAAATGAAGAGTAAATGTGATTAAATGTATCACATGTAATTTACATGAATTAACACACAGTACATAAGATTATTCTTGGTGTAGTTCAGAACTCTTACCCTTTTTAACTTTTCTTTAGAATTATAATTTGGAGGCATCTGGGGAGAAAGGCTCTTCCTGCTTCTGCTGTTTCTGGGAGCTGCATAGGTTGTATCCAATGGTGAAATTCAATTTTTTTTTTACTACCAGTTCTGTGAGTGTGGCTTGGTGGGTGTGGCAGGGGAAGGATACTGCAAAATCCCCGTTCCCTCCAAACTCCTGGGGGAAGGATATTGCAAAATCTCCATTCCCAACCCACTCTGGGACCAGTCAGAGGTGGTATTTGCTGGTTCTCTGAACTACTTAAAATTTCTGCTACTGGTTCTCTAGAACCTGTCAGAGCTGGCTGAATTTCACCCCAGGTTGTATCTCCTCGATTTATAGTGATTCAAATATTTAGTTTTGACCAGCAAAAGTGGTTTTATGAAAAGGTTGTCTGGCTTTCACTGGGTTAGTTGATTTAAGCAGAAAAGCAAAGATATCAAATCAAAGGAAGTCTGGGGAACTTTCCCCAAGACTAACATTACTGAAAATTCCCGAGTTAATAATATATGTGCTTATTTACCAGGATTTCTGTCCTGCCCCAATGGCACTTCAGAGCTCTTCAGTCTTTCCATGTGGGAAAGATGCATGAAAGCAAGCTGTACCCACAAAGGTTCCTCTTTAGTGCTTCCTCAGGAGTTAATCCCATATTATTGCATTTGAAGCAAATCCTTATGAAATAAATATTTTTGTAATAGAAACACATTTTTAGAGGGTTCTATCTCCACTCCTCCAGCTTGAAAAGGCTCATTCCTCATGCTGAGCTGCAATTAGCTTTAGCCATGATTTGCTTATGCTTATGAGCTTTAAGCTCATGATTCAGCCAGAGTGGCTGAATTGACATATGATGATACCCAATTATATCTTTTGACTCTGGGCCAGCCAATGAGGCTGTCAAAACCCAGTGCCTAGAACAGAGATGGTATTCAGCCAGTTCTGACTGATTCTGGAGAATTGGTAGCAGAAATTTTGAGTAGTTTGGAGAACCGGCAAATAGGGTGGCCCCACCCCCGCTGCCTCCCAGCTGATCTTCTTTTGTTGACCTGAACAGGAGAACGGAGCTGGAAAGCAGGTTAATGGGGTAGGGAGGAAATGGGGATTTTGCAGTAACCTTCCCCCAGGAGTGGGGAGGGAATGGGGATTTTGCAGTACCTTCCCCTGCCATGCCCACAAAGCCACGCCCACAGAACCGGTATTAAAAAAGATTGAATCCCACCACTGGCCTGGAGACCACATGAGTTTGGATGGGGAGAAATATATCTCCTCAATTTGACCAAGACAGAATGGCTGTGGGTGTTTGATTCACACAGATCTGAGGATATTCCATCTTAGACCCTGCTTACTTGATGAAGTAACAATTTTCTGTCCAAGGTTGGTACACAATCTGGGGATCTCCTTGGATCTGCAGCTGGTGTTAGCTGTAGCCAGAAAAATCTTTGCACAACTCCACCTAGTACACCAGCTGCATTCTTTCATAGATGGAAGGGTCATTCCTCAGGCATGCCCTAGTCAACTCACAGGTCCAAAATGTGGCAGTGTCAGCAGTAATTGGCATATCTCAATATGTCCATGTAACATCTTTGCTTCACAAACTGTACTGTTGCTGGTTTGTTTCAGAGTGTGATTTGAGATGTTGGCTGTTTCCTATAAAGCCCTACATGGCATATAACCTGGTACAGGTTACCAGCATAGGAAATATGGCAGGAGACAAGGAACAGGCCACTCCCAGAGAATACCGGACCAGTCTTTGTATCAGTTTCGCATTCCAGCTCCTTGATCTTAGCCCTGATACCTGGATGGCAGACTTTCAGAAGCCCTGGCTTCCAGCTGCTGCTGACTGCCTGAGCTCCTCCTGGTTGGTGGTTTTTTATTTAGTGTATAGCCACCCACAGGACGCCTGGATGGCACTACTGGGGGAGGCTCCTTTCCTGTCCCTGTGCAGTTTATTCGATCACAGGAATCAAACCACCAAGCTGCCAATCTCAGCAGAGTGCAGACTCAGGGCTTACCATATGAGCCACTGTGGTGGTGTTCTCTGAACTTATGGTCTTGAGGGACTTCAATTTGCCGTCCCTGGGAGTGGAATCTGAGGAAGCTCAGGAGTTATGGCAATGGGCATCATGGGACAGTGGTTACACACCCGTATCTGGTATTCCTGTCAGAGCAGTGGCTCAGTGATCTTTTGCTGGTGAAGCTTTTAGCGTCCCCTTTGTCATGGTCACATCACATCCTGATTACTATGGGATTCTTTGAAGCTGCAATCCACTAAGGTGAGGCTGGATCCATTAGATTGGTTCACCCCTTGCAACTGATGAACCCAGAGGGGTTTCACAGGGTAGTTGGGGAGTGTTCCTGTTGCTTCGCTACATGGTCCTTCCAAAGTTTTTATTGCTGTTTGGAATATAGAGTTGATTGAGGTATTGGGTTGGATCATGCCTATGAAACATCTCCCTTTGGCAAATGCTGTCATTTCTCATGATTTAGGGAGTTGAGGGAGATGAAATGGGAGCTGTTTAGAGCAGCACTGGTGTTCAACTAAGGACAAACTTGATTTAGAACATCAGTTACAATGGCAAGATGCCTCTCTTCTAGCAGCAAAGACAGTGAAGAGGCAGTACTATTCTGCCCGTGTTTTGTCTGCAGATTGCCACCCCAGACTTGTTTTATAGCCCCCATGAGTAAAATGGAGCAAGGAAACCTTTTGTAGGGATGGGTGGAAGAATTTGTTGAGCACCTGTTGGACAAAACTGCTCAGATTTGCTCACACTTGAATGCTGGCCTTTAGGAATGCTGCCCTAGGGTAGTCTTGCCTGGTTACCTGGGAATGTTCTGAATTTGTTGGACCTGAGGAAGTGGACAGGATACTTAGAAATGTGGGCTCAGTCACCTGCTCTTTAGGTCCATGCCCTTCCTGGCCCATGGAAGTAGATAGGTGTTGTGTGAGTGGGTCCTAGCAGTGATTAATTTTTGAATAAGGGGATTGTTCCTTTACCTCTTAAGGAGGCTTCATGTGCCCCCTCCTCAAGAAGCAATTGCTAGATCACACAATACTGGACTTTTCCCCAGTAATCAACCTTTACTTGGGGGAAGGTGATTGAGAAGGTGGTTGTGTAATCCCTTTGGCAGACCCTAGATGCATCAGATTATCTGGATCCTTTCCTTCAGATTTGAGATTGGGTATGGAATAAAATCAGCATTGGTTGCACTTTTGGATGATCTCTGGCAACAAAAAGGCAGTGATGGGGATCTATCCTTGCCTTACTTGATTTCTTAGAAGCTTTTGATACTATTGATCATGGTATCCTCCTGGACTGATTTAGAGGATTGTGAGGGGGCAGTACAGAGTTGTACTGGTTCACTTCCTTTCTATGAGGTCAGTTCCAGTTGGTGGTGATTGGGGAGGAGACATTCCCACCCTTGGTCCCTGTTATGTGATGCGTCACTTTCCCCTCCCCTATTCCACATCTACATGAGCCCACTGAGTGAACATATCTGTTGACATGGGATGAAGTATTGCCAGTATTCTGGTGATAATCAGTTGTACATCTTGGTCCCTGGTGAATTAAGCAATGCTATGGATATCCTATCCTGGTGTCTGGGGGCTATGAAGGTTTGGATGGGAAAAAACATACATCAAATGAACTCTGACAAGACTCAATGGCTTTAGATTCTATTCCACCAGGAGCTGTGATGATGCAGTGGTTATAATGAAATAGTGTAGGCTGACTGCCCAGAGCGAGGAGTTCAATCCTGACCGGCTTAAGGTTGACTCAGCCTTCCATCCTTCCAAGGTTGGTATGATGAGGAGGACCCAGATTTGTGGGGCAATATGCTGATGTTATAAACCTCTCAGATACTGCTGTAAAGCGCTGTGGAGCAGTACATAAGTCAAAGTGCTATTGATATTTTTATTGCTTTGGTACTGGAAGTGGTTGCCTTTCCCCCAGCCAACTGTGTGCAACTTAGAGGCCTTTTTAGACCCATGACTCCTGCGCAAGGAGCAAGGAGCAGTCATGGCTAGGCAAGCTTTTGAACGACTTCATATTGTGCACCAGTTGTACCAGTCTTGGATCAAGGAGCCTGTTCTGACCTAGGCTTCCCAAGAGCATGAAGCAAACTCCTTGTCCCCACAAAAACCCCTTGTAGTAATCTACTGTGAATTCTGCTCATTCACATCCAACAAAGTCTTTCAAGGGAGGATTTACAGTCACAGACCTTTTCTGTGTTGGAGAACTGACAGGCTGATATCTGCAAAATTTGGCAAGGAGTCTTGGAGAGTTATGAATCAATTAAGCAAACTAATTGTCTCTTACAAACTCCACTCCCTTTCGCTCCTCTTTATTTCCTCTGAGAGAAGCCATTCATTGTCCACCTGTGGCCTTATTCCCAAGTCGACCCCTGTTCTTTAGCTATTCCCTTTGTCTGGCAACTCTGCACATGCACACACTGGGAACAGGCTCCAGCTGTTCATATGCCTCACTGATGTCTGACTCTGAAGACATCTGATAACTGGCGTATGGCTCTGGTCCCCTCCCTGCCTCCAACACAGAGCCCTCATCAGAGCCTTCCTCAGACTCCAGGACTGGCCCAGGTTCCAACCTCTTCACTGTCCAAATCTGCTGCCAGCTCTGCTGGCCGCTGGCAGGGCACAACAGAACCCTACTCAGTCATTTTTGCCCGGTGACTGCCTGGTTGGACTATTCCAATTCACTTTACATCGGGCTGTCCTTGAAAAGTATTTGAAAAAGTTCAGCTGTTGCAAAATGCAGCACTGCAAACAGTTATATAATCTATAGCACATATTACATCTCTGCAGCAAGAGCTATATTGGTTCTTAATTTGCTTCTGGTTCCAATTCAAGACCCTGGTGTTGACCTTTAAAACCCTACATGGCACCTTATTTGAGGGACAGCCTCAGCCAAATTTTCTCCCAGTCGGGCCACCAGATCGAACAGAAATGGTAGCTACATTTGGTGGGTCACTGCACTTTCTTTTTTTTTTTGGTCTGGGTACCACATGTGGAATTTTACCGCACTCTCTAAAGTGAGGATAGCCTCATCACTTCTAGGCATCTGAAGGTCCATAAAACTTGGTTATGCTGGCAGGCCTCGGGATATCAGGGGACAGATAAATAAATGAGGTGGAACGTTTACTATTAACTTTCCTCATCTCTTAATCTTGTTTTACCTGCTTTTATAGTTTGTGGTTTAAATATGTGAATGATAATGATTTTAGATACTTATTTACTTGAGAGACCGCCTTCTGCCGATTACCTCCCTCCGACCGATTAGATCACACAGACTGGGCCTCCTCCGAATCCCATCTGCCAGTCAATGTCGACTGGCGACTACACGGAGGAGAGCCTTTTCTGTTGCAGCTCCGACCCTTTGGAACGATCTCCCCGTGGAGATCCGCACCCTCACCACCATCCAGACCTTCCGCACGGCCCTTAAGATCTGGCTCTCCCAGCAGGCCTGGGGATAGGTTCCCAATTTACCCGCCCGAGTGTTGACTGTTGAATGCAAGTTGTGTTTTATTATTTTATTTTGTTCACTTACTGTTTGTCTTTTAGTATTGCACCCCTTTCCCTGTAATTGTAAGCCGCCCTGAGTCCCCTCAGGGAGAAGGGCGGCCTATAAATCCTAATAAAATGTAAAAATGTAAATGTAAATTTAGTTTTGTTGTACCCTACCCAGAGTTACCTCCTTGTGAGATGGGAAGCTATACAAATTAGATAAATACTCAAGGGACTGCCTGCCTCCCATGAAATCTGCCTGGCTGATCCTATCCTGCAAGGCTGGTGCCCCTCCAGGTTCCTTTGATTGAACAATGTCATTTATCAGGATTCTGGAAGTGTGCTTTCTCCGTAGCAGTGCCTGCCCTCTGGAACAAGTTTCCCCTTCAGGTCTGGTAGATTCTAGTCCACTGTTGCTTAGAAGAGCCGTGAAGACCTATCTTTTCACCCAGGCCTTTGGTGAGGGAAAATGAGACCCTCACTTCATTACATTTGCCAACTTCTACCTTTAATGTCCTATTGATTTGATATTGTTCTTGTTTCGTTGTTGTGAGCTGCCCAGAGTCATTGACAGATGGGCGGCATCCAGGTTTAATACTTTATTACCATTAGAATAAATACATGAAGGAAAGCTAGGTTAAGAGAAAGGGGAAGATGGAAAAAGTTGTGGTTATATAGAGTTGTAGAATTCCTGAAAGAGAGAGAGATGAGAAGTTTAAAGAACAAAATGCAATGCATGAAGTGGTTGTTTCCTTAAACTTTTTTTTTTGCATACCACATTAAGTGGCTAGCTCTGAAAGGGACTAGAATGTTGGATAGGTATGGCTACATAATGTTCCCCTTTCCATCCACTAAAGGAGTCACTACTGCTGGGTTCTTGCTGCTACTGAGAATGGGAATGCTGCCATAATGAATTCTTTTGCTGGAGCTAAAGGGGAAGTTAGCTTGGGACCAATGGCAATCTGTGCAGATGACTACCAAGGGCTGTAGAGTATCCATTCTATTCTTTTCAACACAGAGAAATGTGTATCCTTTCAATACCATCTAATGGCCATGTAGATTTTTGCTGAATATTTTAAGCTTAAACCATAGTATGTGGCAAACATTTTATTTAAAAGCTGCCCTTCTTGGTATTAAGCTGCCCATCTTGGCACTAAGAGCCCTGGTGGCACAGTGGTTAGATTGCAGTATTGTGAGCTACTTCTGCTGACTGCCAGCAGTTCAGCAGTTCGATTCTCACCAGCTCAAGGTTGACCCAGCCTTCTGAGCTCGGTAAAATGAAGACCCAGATTGTTCGGGGAAATATGCTGACTCTGTAAACTGCTTTGAGAGGGCCGTAAATCATTGTGAAGCAGTATGTAAGTCTTATTGCTATTACAAAACAGACAAAAACTCCATAGATCCCTCTACTGCATTGCTGAAAAAATAAATTAGAAAAATCACAATATCATGGATCTAGGTCCATGATCACAAGATAGAGCCATTCATTGTAGTTACAGTATATGGCTTAATGTATCTCAGAAATAATTCTTTATTTAACAGATCATAATCATGGTGTAGCATGCTATGGGCACAAAGTCGTAGAGTCCAGAATTGTGGAAAGCCCTGTTATGCAACAGAAGGTTAACCTTGATTTTTAAAGCTTAGCTATTAAGCTATTAAGACCTGATCTTATAATTTCTATGATTGATGAATTTGAGTCCTTGATTTATTTTACCACGAATCAAAACATAACTAAGGTGTGCTGGTTATTTTGAATTAATTACATGTTATCGAGATGCATCTTTGCCCCTTTTGCAGGTCTTCTGTGAACACAGTATCGGTGACAAGTGGAAATTTAATCAACAATATTTTCTCCAGCATTCAAGACAACAAGAAAAGTTTCACCTGCTGATTTCCTGGCTGTCAAAGGGCAGGAGTCCAGCTGCCAGGGAAAAGAAAAAGCGAACAATGCTAGCTTTCACTGTGTTCTTAGATAAAACATTACAAAATCTCTTTTTTTTGCCCTTTTATTAATCATTCCAATGGCCAGCTAATGCTTTCTGGGTTTTGCCTGACTCAAAGGTACAACAATTAATTCTCAGTTGACAAAGTTTATATTTTTATTAAATCAATGATAAGTTACAAAGGAGGAAAAATATAGAATTATATGTACAGCATTTCCAAAGATAAGCCAAAGGGGATTATGGGGTAGGAGGGAAATTCCTCAGAGCCGCAAGAAAAGATGAGAGCTTTTTGCCAGGAAGTGATAGAGGGAAATTAAAGAGATCTGTACCAGCCAGGGTATAATGCCAAATGGACAACTGGTTGGATTGATTTATAAGAATAGCCCCTCCCCACTGCTTTTTTTTTTTTTGCTCCAATCCTTCCCTTCCTTTTGAAATCAAAATACTGGGATGCATATTGATTTACACCATCTGAGAATTTTATCTCTTTAGCTCGGTAAACCTACAGCATTTCTTCATCGATGGCAAACCTTTAACCACCATACAGTCAATGACTACGCATGCATGGTGGCCTTTCTGTACCATCCAAAATGTAGATTTGCAATGCTGGGGGTATGAAATAATCTCATCAGATGCCACTGCCTTTCAACACTCCGCATCTGCAGATATCCTTAAACCCAATTATCCTGAAACGTTTTTTTTTTTTTTTTGTCATCCTGGTTAATTTTTTTTTTCTCTAGAAAAAAACCTTTGGCATTGTACCCAATTGCGTGAGCTCAACATAATCAGGGCTGTGTGAAACCTGTGATTCCTGGAGGAATCCAGCAAAATAATAATAATAATAATAATACTACAGGATGTGCTGCTTGGGAACTAGCATTTATTTAGAAAGGGGCAGGTTGATTTTCTTGCTTCTCCCATGAATTGTAAATCTGGGTACAATGCAAACAAACAAACATTCCTCTCCCAAAATTACCATGCACAAAGGAGATATGTATTATGCATAGTTGCATATTCTATACAGGTCAGATAACGAACTTTTTATGGCACAGGATTGTGTTTGCGTGCATGCAGAATTTTAAATATTTTTGCTTCGTTTTACTTGAATGCAGACACTACACACAGCCCTGGGCTTTGCTAAAGAGTCAGTTGGTTCCACAGGAGAGGCAGAGCAAAAGGCAAGTTCAGTTTCTTTTCTAGCCTGATTCACTGAACAAGCACATTCCATCCAATGCCTTGTTATAAAGGTAACAGTTTGCTATTAACCTTGTAGTAGTTGAATAAAGAAATACAACATGCCAACCTGAGTCGGCAATCTGAGTCACTTTGGAGAAGCTATACTGTTTATAACCAGTTAGGTTGTAAAATCCTTGGCTTGGCAGCATATTTTCTGTACATTGCAAACCTGTAACTATTTACTCAGGAGCAAGCTACGCTGAATTCCTGCTAGACATGACCTCAATTTATTGAGACGATTACCAAATGTAGCAAATGTGGTTGTATATCTCTGGGATGACATCTCAGACCGAAGGGTCAGGGTCAATTACAATTCCTGTCTCTTCGCTCAAATGAATTTATATGCATTGACAAGTCCCCTCCCAATAGCAATAGATAAGAGGAAATGGGGATAATGGGGATTCTTTTTGGAGCATGTACTCATTCCTTAAGCCTGTATTGAAAAGGTCCTTGCCATCTCCAGGTAAAGCTAAGAAACTCTCTCTGATACTTTGGAGAGCCACTATCAGCTAGCACAGGAAACAACATACAACCAGAGATGGCTGGTTGTTGGACTTGCTATTAGGTGGCAGTTTCCTATGCTTAGAGTAAACATGGTGGGTTTTTTTAAAAATTATTACTGAGTAAGCCTGTTTAGAGCTGAACAATGAGGGATTGAACAGTATTAGTAAGCACTCATTGGAGACAACATCCCATGAGGGTAAGATAAATTCAGAGATGTGTTCATGGCATGATAACTATTCTATGACCTGCTAAGAAGAGTTTTCCTGAGGTATCTGCCATAAAAAAGACCTTGGAGTAGGTGTCTTCCATTGAGACTAAGTAGAATTGGCAGCCAGTGCTGGAGATTCAAATTTAGTAATACACTACACTATCTGATTCGCCTTTGCCCAGGTTTTTAGCAGGGAAGCCAAATATAAGCCAATGGCTGCTATGCAACTCCCTGTCAACAAGAGAGGGCAAAAGTTATTCTGGTAAAAGTTACTCCTTCGGTCGCTTTTTGTTCTAGCCAGCTTTTAGGGGGAAGCAAAAATTCAGAACCCTGTGTGTTTGTCAGAAACAGCCATGGTTTTTTTTTTAAAAAAAATTGAGATTCTTATATAGTTAGAATGAGATACATAAGCAGTTTCATATCAAGAGAGAAATACTTAGAACAGAGAACCAAAAAGTTTGCTTCTTGGTATGTTCCGTCATGTTTAAATCCTATATGCCTTCTTCTTCTTCTTTATCGATCAGATTTTTTTCTCCATTGTATCCCCCTTGAAAACAACCATCCATGAGATATAGCAGTGGCACAGCATGTACTCTATCATTACCATTGGTCAAATAAGCTTCATCTACTCCCACAATTGAGTTAAGACCTTTCCCAAGACCTCCAGTGCCTTCAATTTGAAACAGAGAATTTGTGTATGATTCAATTTTTCTCTAAGTAAACTGGTAGGTTTCCTAACAACACAACAGGAAATCAGATGGTGAGAGAAGCTGTTTCCTGAAGGAGATCAGATATATTTATGGAAGGTAAAAAAATCATAACACTTTGAGTGTGGAGCAGTAATTGTCCAATGGAGGCGAAACTTTAAGTTTAGATGGTCTTAATCACTACAGACTTCTCAGCTAGGATCAAGTAGGAACTATGGAGAAGAACCAGTTCTCTCTCTTGACTCTTAGTCAGCACTGCTCTCAACAGCTGCTGAGATTATATTCTCTCTCATCTCCTTACTTTCCAATACAATTGATTTGCCTCTCACATCATACTTAGTCTTCCCCCATGTAACCTCATTTTGGAGTGGCCTGATGTTGATGCCATCTCATGAAGCATGGGAGGGCCCACCCAAATTTTCCCCTCCCTGCCCCACAGCCCACCTTCCTGCTTCAGTATGGGGAGAACTTCTGTCTCTCACCCTTCTTGCTTGCATTGGCTGTGGAGATCTTGGTCGTGTAGGTGGCAAGGTTGCCATTGTGCCCCGTGGCTGAGGAAGGGGGCAGTGTCAAGAAGGGAATGGGTTTCAAGCCGATGAAGTTGGAGAGGGAGATGGCATAGGGGGGACCAAGCAAGGCTGGGGGAGGTGCGGCCACTGCTGTCAGCGCTGGGGCTGGCGAAGGGGTGAGGGGCTGGGAGAAAGTCATGCCGAGGTCAACGGGGGGCGTCTGGGAGGTAGATTTGGCCGTCTCTAAACTGAAGAACAAGAAGGGAGAAAGAATGAGACCTGTGCGTGCATGCCCATTTACATATAAAAATGCAGACATCTGTGGACATATACTTGGAAGTATATGTACCAATGTGTGCTGGAACAAGCTTGCACACAGCATAATATGCATAGGTATGGGTTAATATGTATAGTTTGCTTAATACATATATAACAGTATGGTTATG
The DNA here is from genome assembly GCF_051295495.1 of Thamnophis sirtalis. Taxonomy (NCBI): domain Eukaryota; kingdom Metazoa; phylum Chordata; class Lepidosauria; order Squamata; family Natricidae; genus Thamnophis; species Thamnophis sirtalis. Next base: position 75,740,748 of record NW_028261383.1, on the reverse strand, counting down.
GATATGGATATGCATTCACAGAAAGACGTGTTTTTACTGGCATGCATAATGACATGTGCAACAGAATAGGTACACACACACACACACACACACAGACTGGAAATAGTGAACAAGGTGCTCTGAAGCATTTCAGCATCCGGATAAGATCTTTTTCTCCAGAATCCCCCTAGGACTATGATCATACGTTGACGGTAAGGAATCTTTACTGTGATTAAGAGGAGCTTATTTCCTCGACCAGTGTTCAGAGCTGGTTATGGGGAGGATAAGTTATCTTATACCCGTTAGCAGCTCCTGTTTATATAATCAAGACATCCCAAGGTATTTCAGGCACTCACGTGTCTTGGATGCATGACCAATGGCTTGAATCAGTATCTGAATTTTGCACCCTGAAACCAATTTCCCTGTCCAGGATGAAGGCGGTGAGCAGCAGCGGTGATAAAATTTAGCTTACTTTGGTTTTGAATATGTAAATATATTAGTATGTAAAATAAGTGCCAGGATGATTTCCATCAGAAAACTGACTGTATAAACAGGAAAGCGCATCCTCCAAAAAGCAGGCCATGTCCTACCAGCCTGTACCCCAGTGGCCATGATGCACAAAAGGAGAGCAACAGTTACTTCCTGCTCCAAATCTTAAAGCATCTCAAGTGCCAGATTGTGATACACCATGGCAAATACCCTTTCATGTATTCCATTCAAGTGCTGTCGTTTTGTGGATAATAGGCAGTTATTCCACACTGAAAACAAGAGTCCTTTCTGAACGGAACTGAAGGCCGCATCGGTACTTGCAGCTGCAAGGGGAATTTGAAGGGGAAAACAGAGGCAGCTGCCCCAAATACTATAGTTAATGATAATAGTCTTAGGCTGGCTCATGAGAAACTCAAAGATTGGAGGCTGTCATCTAGGCTGGAGAGACAGTGTGCAAAACTATTGACACCCCCCTCCTTGTGGGGGGTGCGGTAGGATGTTAACCGTTTAACATTCCTGTTTATTAAATAAAAGGCAGAATGGTTGCAAACTGACAACTCACCCACCATAACCAAGGGTTGCCTTTCGGTTCCTGCAAAGCTATCCATCTATAAGTCCCAGGGCTTAGACACAGGAGGAGGAGGAAGCCACAGCAATACCTGCATACACCTGTGACCATGGGGTCTCCTCCCTGCCTCATCTCCCCCAGAGGCTGTACTGGCTCTTACCAGGCTGTGATGAGGTACTGAGCCAAAGTGATGCTGACTGGTGTGCCTGTGATGGTCACATGACGTTCAGAAGAACCCTCCGTCTGATTCCCGATCTTGATGTGCGCTCCCGACATTTGCCGAATCTCACTGATCTTGCTTCCCTGGCGGCCAATGATGCAGCCAATCAGCTAAGGGGAACAAAGAAAAATCGCCTTTAGGAGGGAAGGGTGCGAGGAAGTTCATCCCCCCAAAATTCAAACCTTTATTGTCAGAGTACAACATGTGTACAATGAGCCTCCCTTTGTGCACCCCCCAACACAATACAACTCACAGTGAAAGACAAAAAATCCCTAGCCCAGTGAATCCTACTAACAAACACCCAGTCCTATTCCACCATGTGAACTTATTGCACGTCAATTGTACTATATTGTTGTAGAGTTATGTTTCGTTTAGCAGTCTGACAGCCCATGTATAAAAACTGTTCTTCAGCCTGTTTATGCAGCTGCCTATGCTTCTATATCTCCTTCCAGATGGTAGGAGAATAAAGAAGGGCAGACCAGGGTGGGAGTCGTCCCTGGGGATTTTCCTCACTCTCCTAAGGCAGCAAGCCCTAGCGATGTTGTCTAGTGATATCAAGAAAACAACTGAACTAAGTCGCATGGAGAATACTGAATCATTAAGTGATAGATTTATTGCAGTGAGAAACCGGGGACTGCCGGTGCCTTATTTACAGTAATGTTTACTTTTTAGGCAAACACCCCCCCCCCCCAAGATACAAATAAATGCAGTAATGCCTTATTTAAGTTATGGAACTGGTAGGGCATCCCAATCTGTCACAAACGGGATACAGCACTAAAACGAAATACCTTGCCAAAAAGAAAAGTAACATTCAGAAACAGATGTTCCACAGATCGAAACAGCAAAAAGGAGGCTATCATCCAATCTAGCCTGAGGCCTAAGGATAGAGTCAGATTTTATGGGATTTTATAAGGCCAGGATGGAGCTGTATAAATCTGGAAGGAAATTGTGTTCCAGAGGGCAGTTGTGTGACAGAGGCCTGCTTTTGGGTCTAACTGGGTGATTATTTAATCAATTATTTATTAAATATCTACAGAATATGGCAGACTACTGGAGATAGATGGTTCCTCAGATAACTAGGTCCTAAGTCATGAAGCACTTCATCAGTGGTGGGTTTCAAAAATTGTTCGAACCTACTCTGTGGTGTGGCCTCCTTTGTGGGAGTGGCTTGCCGCCCATGTGACCAGATGGGAATGGCTTGCTGCCCATGTGACCGGATATGAAGACGCCGACAACACTTGTCAGAACCACCTTAAATTACCTCACAAACAGCACTGGCATGCATAAGAATATGATGTAAAGTTGTTTTTTAAAAGGCATCTTTGGTTTGCATTAAAACAACTTCAACACACGCAATGTTCTGATTGCACCACAAATGCAGTAGTCATCCTTACCTTTCACAGAGGCACTGAGTTTAATAAATATGAGCATGATAGTGTAGAATAATCATATCCAAGGACCAGTGGTGGGTTTCAAAAAATTTTGGAACCTCTTCTGTAGGTGTGGCCTGCTTTCCGGGTCCACTGGTGGAACCTCTTCTAACCGGTTCGGTAGATTTGATGAACCGGTTCTACCAAATAGGTGCGAACTGGTAGGAACCCACCTCTGCACTTCATACATGATAACCACACCCAAACTGCATGTGGAGCAGAGGTGGTATGCGGCAGGTTCTAACCAGTTCTGGAGAACCGGTAGCGGAAATTTTGAGTAATTCAGAGAACCAGTAAATACCACCTTTGACTGGCCCTGCCCCCATCTATTCTTTGCCTCCCGAGTCCCAGCTGATCGGGAGGAAATGGGGATTTTACAGCTTCCTTCCTCTAGAGTGGGGAGAGAATGGAGAGTTTACAGTATCTGTCCCCTGCCAAGCCCACCAAGCCACGCCCACAGAACCGGTAGTAAAAATTTTTGAATCCCACCACTGATGTGGAGCTATCATTTTAGCTCATGTAAAGGTTACTATAGGGACATATCATGGCACCCCAGATTGCTCACACTGTTGCATTCTGGACAAGCTACAGCTTCAAGAGCAGCTTCATCTACAATGATGTGGAGTTCATAAGGTGATAAAAAACATGAGTGCCTACCTTAACACCTCCCAGTCTAAGTATGGCTACAAAGTAGAACACTAGATAAATTATGTCAAAGTTTTCTGGCTACAACTTCCAGTTGTTGCAAAAGCTATGAATTCAAGAAGACTCCAAATTTTGTATCAGTCCTTGAGAGGGGAGTACAATCCTATTTGGGACCAAAAATGAAACCTCTCCAAACTCAGGAGGTGCAAACATTCACAGCTACTCAATCTTGTCAGAGATGAGCCTAAGTTCATCCTTTCCAAGCCAGGATCATACAACCTTCACATACTGGAATTAGACATTGATAATATCATTTGGCTCCCTCTAAGCCAAGATGCATAATTTGACCCCAAATTGACAGATCACTTCAGTATGTGGCCTCATGCAGATACTAATCGGGAGAGGTGGGAACAACAAAACTTAAGCCCTCCTGCTTAAGAGCCAGGATTCTGGCTCAATTTCTCCCTCTTTGTCAATACTGACTGAACCCAACCACAGAGAAAGGAAAACCACCACAGGAAACACCACTCTCCACCTCCTACTCCCTTCAGGCAGTCCAGAAAGATACCATTGATTGATTGATTTGATTTATTACATTTATATGCCGCCCTTTTCCCCGAAGGGGACTCAGGGCGGCTCACAATTCAATCAGGGAAGGAGGTACAGACAGGGGGATAAAAAAGACAAGACATAACAATACAAAATTTAAAAACACACAACAAACCATACCATTCGAGAAGGGGGGCAAAAACTCTTTAGCCCCAGGCCTGTCGGAACAGCCAGGTTTTTAGGGCTTTGCGGAAGGCCTGGAGGGTGGTGAGGGTTCGAATCTCCACGGGGAGCTCGTTCCAGAGGGTCGGAGCAGCCACAGAGAAGGCTCTCCTCCGGGTAGTCGCCAGTCGGCATTGGCCGGCGGATGGAATTCGGAGGAGGCCTAATCTGTGGGATCTGATCGGTCTATTGGAGGTAATTGGCAGCAGGTGGTCTCACCATGATTGATGTTATCAAAAGCTGCCAAGAGATTAAAGTAGAACCAGGATGATTACAGCTCCTTTGTTCCAACTCCATCAAAGTTACCAACAAATTCTAATACCAGCTTGATATTATGCCCTGGTCTGAAACCGGACTGAAATTGGTCCAGACAATCTGAATCTTTCAGGGGCCACTGAAAATGTAACCTAGCGACATACTCCACAACATTCTCTTTCCAGGGAAGGTTGGAACCTGGATGAAAGTGGCCTAGGACAGTTGGGTCCAGCAAAGGCTTTTTGAAGAGAGGACACTATGTTCAAGGCAGGAAGGGCCACCCTTCCCTCAAAGAAACACACCACACTGACCAATGGCACATCACTGCATGGCCATCACCAGCCAGGAGGCCCATAGATCTAATATAGAAGTGGCCAGATTCATCATGCCAGGGATACTGTCCTTTTCTGGGAGTCATGGATTCCAACTCAGATGTTAGTAAAGGATAGCATCAATCCTGTTTGTAGCTGAGTGGGTCCCCAAGATTGCGCTGTTTAAGCAATTTAGCTGCAAAGATTTGTTGGACTGAACCACCTTCTATTAAACAAGCGAGAGACTGGATGGGAAAGGTAAAAAAAAGAATTAAGTCATGCAGTTCAGGTTTCTACCAGACTGTGGCAGGAACTGACCTACAATAATAATAAAGCAGTGCATCTTGTTTTGTAAGACTTTCTCTTTAAAGAAAATATTCCATCCTTCTTTTCCTTCTGCATGTAAAATTGGGGCGCTATGTAAAGGTCAATGTTGCTTACTACCCACATGCTTCCTGCCTTCAAAAATGACTGAATAAAGTCTTCAGTTTCCCCAACAGTATCTGCCGGTATCTGCAGAGCAGGCTTGCAGCTGGGTTGGCTGTGTGGGTGAGCAACTGGCACATTCTTCTTTTAGCTTGATATTCTGGCTTTTGCTCCCAGAGAGGAGTGAGTGTGAGGCTCCTGAAGTTGGGGGGAAAGTGGGTTTAAAATGCATATTTTCCATCCCTCTCTCTTAAGACTTTCCTGTGTGATTACTGTGCCTTGCTGTCTCCTGCTAGCCCTGTGAGGTAGGACAGGACAGGAAACGGGCCCCACAAAGATTCTAGGAATGCTATGTTACTGTAGTAGGATATAATAACAGAATCATGAAAGTCTACAAGACTTCCTCTCTGCCCTCTCTAACACGAAACAGAATCAAGACAGGACTATTTTGAGATCCTTTCTCACTTTCTCAGGATTGAGTTGTGGTTTCATTCCCCTCAGCACTTACTCCTTTCCAAAATCATCTCTACATTCCTTTACAAACCGCAGTGACAACTGAACCTTGTGACAAAAGGAAAAAGCCAAATGCTGATCAGACTCAAGTAACTGCGGATGCAAAACAAACTGTAATTCCTTTAATGTCTGATTGTTTCTAGATAATCCCTTCATGGTACAAACGATTAAGTTACACGTTTCCATGTCAGGCTGCCATGAAAGATGCAGCAGCACAATTAGTATTAAAACTCAAATTGTGATTTCGAACCTTCCTCCCTGGGATGGCCACCTTGGTATAGATTGCATTATTCTTTAAAACATTTGTCTTAGGTAGCGTGATGAAGCTTGGACTTTTTAAGCATTACTAAGCTTAGGAATTGGCTTTCCACCTGCTTCTTTGTCTTAGCAGAATTATAAATAACACCATAGTCTTTGTGCTTAGACCTGGGATAGAGGTAGCACAGGTCACTCCAGTTAATTATCTTTGTCAGATTCCAGATGGTGCAATGCCCTACTTTTAGTCTCCTCCTCCTCCTAGAGGCCTTTGAGATCAAGGTGTTCTTCCAGACTGTTTGTGAGGAGTGGAGGGTTGGAAGCACCATTTCACAGTGGTTCCATTTGGCAGATATAATGAAGAGTTACCCCAGTGGCTACTGTCCTGTGAGATACTAAAGGGCTTGTCCTCCTTCCCTTCCCTTCCCTTCCCTCTTTTTATATCTACATGAATGTTGAATGTTGATTTTATTTATATGCCGCCCTTTTCCCCCCGAAGGGGACTCAGGGCGGCTCACGACTCAACCAGGGAAGGGGGATACAAACAGAAAATTAAAACGACACAAAAACAATACATAATTTAAAATACACAACAGTCATACCAATTCGAGACGGGGGCAATAGTTCTTTAGCCCCAGGCCTGTCTGAACAGCCAGGTTTTAAGGGCTTTGCGGAAGGCCTGGAGGGTGGTGAGGGTTCGAATCTCCACGGGGAGTTCGTTCCAGAGGGTCGGAGCAGCCACAGAGAAGGCTCTCCTCCGGGTAGTCGCCAGTCGACACTGGCCGGCGGATGGAATTCGGAGGAGGCCTAATCTGTGGGATCTAATCGGTCTAGTGGAGGTAATTGGCAGCAGGCGGTCTCTCAAGTACCCAGGTCCAATACCATGAAGGGCTTTATAAGTGACGACTAGCGCCTTGAAGCGTATCCGGAGACCAATAGGCAGCCAGTGCAGCTCGCGGAGGATAGGTGTTACGTGGGTGAACCGAGGTGCACCCACGATCGCTCATGCGGCTGCATTCTGGACAAGCTGAAGTCGCCGAATGCTCTTCAAGGGCTGCCCCATGTAGAGCACGTTGCAGTAGTCCAGTCTTCTTTGTATTACTATACTGGGCTATGCTACAGATGCTTTGCCCTCATATCTGAAGACTGTAAGAGTCTGGGTGGAATAGAGTAGGCGAGACCTGAATCCAAGCAAAATAGAGATGTTCATGAATCAGACTCCGTGTTTTCTCTTGGACAGGAAATATTACTCCTGAATGAGTGGGGCTACAATCTGGGATCCTTCAGGATTCTCATCATATGGTGGGTGAGCTGGTTGAGGCTGTAACTTGGGGATTTTCCCCCGTTGTTGACAGACATGCTATTTGCAACCCTGTCTGAAACAGAATTTTGCCACAAGAACTGGTGACACTGCTCATCGAGACACCTGTAATGGACACTACATGAGTTTGTCCTTCAATTTACCTTCTTTACTACCCAGAAGCTGGAACTGGTAAAAATAAATTGCAGTATCGTACTCCAGTGGTTCTCAACCTTTTCTTCACCACGGACCTCCTTTAAATACCTTTTGTAGCCCTAGACAATCAAGACTTAACTCAAGATTTAAATCATAACATTTCTTCAACCCTTTGTGTGGGCCTTGTGACAATATGGACCATAGTCTAAGGATCACTGCTGTAATGCATTTGTCAATGAATATTTTATGTTGAGAGCATATTATCCCTGAACTCTAGGCGGTGCATTGCCTCTCAAGAACTCTGGACAAAACTAATTTCTTAAAATAGGTATGCTAAATGTTTAAAAGGTCCGACAACCCATTTTATCTTAAAACGAACAAGCCACACAATGCCAATTTTTTAAAAAAAGATCTTGAATTTTCAAGTCTTCCAAAGTCTAATGAAATTACTGTATCCTGCCACACTTTTTGCAAGTCTTAAAAGCTAAAAATAATTACATTTAAAAACAGCATTGTCTTGAATTAAAAAAAAGTTTCCTGTACTTGCTGTAGATGGCTAGCATATTAATTCTATTTTTAAAAGCTGTTTGCTACCTAAGTATATCCCTCAAAGACCAGAGTTCTGTGGTAGAACACAAGGTTCCCGAGAAGACGATTTCCAAATCATTAACTGGCTTCTCTAGGTCAAAAAAACAGATGAAGTCAAAGCCCTTTCTCTATCCAAGACTCTGCAAAATTGCTATCCATTGGAGTAAACAGTATTGGTCCAGTTGAAAAAAAAATAGCTGGGCCTGCCATAAGGCAACTTTCTCAATGGCAACAAGAAAAGAATTCGGATTTTTGATTCTGACATAGTTGCTTGGCAAAACCTGGCCCTTTGTTGGGAAAGATTTGGCTGGGGAGCAGATTTCTGCTTTTATCAGAATGGAGTCCCTCTCTACAGACCTTGATGAACAGGAGCAGAGGAAAGGAATGAAAAAGGGTCTGGATTTATGCCCAATGAGCTTTTATACTGATGTGAAATGGGAGGAACGGAAGTGGGTACAATTACAGCAGAGCAAACAAAAGACCAAACCAAACCACAGCATTAACCCAGCAGAGTAGGCAGCTCACATCAAAGTCTGACTTACATCATTGGGAACTAGAAACTCCTGAGAGCTATTCTGAGAGTTTGCATCCAGGCCTATGGAGAAAGAGAGAAAGAAGACATGGAATTACTGGGGCCCTTTGGCTACCCCCCTGATTACTCCTTGAATGGGTATTTCATAATCCTGCCTTCCCTAGAATAAGCTAGAACTGAAACGTTAGCATCTTAAAGACCCTTTCTAGGCACCCTAGTTACAAAGAGCAGGGAGGACACAAAAAGGATTGGATGGCTTCCCAGCTCTTGCAAAGCAATCAGCAGCTCCAAGAAGAGGCTTTTGTTTTATGCCATTTCACTTAGGTCACATTACACAGGACTAATTTTAGATAGTCCCGGTGGAATTCCAGCCTATCCCTGCCTCTTCCTGCTCGATGCAGACCCCATTGGCTACAGATACTCTTTTGTCAACATAAGAAACAATCCTTGTCCTTATTCAGATGGTTAAGAGCTTTGGTTCAATTGCATGGATTTTTGCTACATTTTTACAGGGACTACTTGGATAAGCCAAGTTCAATGAATGAATAAACAAAACCCAAAAGAAGGCTTCTTTTGCATTGTTTATCTGAGCTCCTTCTATTAGGAGAGATTTCAACTTTGGACTTGTAGCTTCATCCAGATGTTCAGCAACTCCTAATTATTCTTGGAATAACTGAATCCATCAATTCAATGTTGACTCTGAGCGACCACACAGATGGACCTTCTCCAGGATGATCCCTCCTTCAAATCTTATAACAGTGCTAGCACCCACTGCTTCTGTAATTGAGTTCATATACCTGGTTGTCTTCTTCTGTTTCATTTCGCTTTTTTCCCAATTTACAGACTTCTCGAGAGAGCTCCAGATATGTCTAAAATACGATTATGTGAGCCTGGGCATTTTTCTCTTTAATATGAACCATGGCTGGATTTGTTCTATGATCCATGATCGGGTTTTTTGGCCATCCAACATCACTGTTGGATGGTCAAAAAACTTAAAATATCAATACTCTTTCTAGCCTGCTTCTTCAAACTACTTGAAATTTTGCCCTAGATACAGATCAGCAATCTGTACAATTGTTGTTAAGATTTCATTTCCATAAAGTGTCACAGGAAAAACTGCTGTGCAATGAAATCATTTCCATTTTCAGCTGTTCGTGTAATGTCGCGTCATCAGAATAGCTAAGGCTATTGATGTTTCTTCCTCCAGTTCTAAAACCACACTCATCTTTTTCTAATCTAGTTTCCCTCAATATATATTCAGGATGTAGATTAAAAAGAAAATAAGGGGAAAATTTTGTCTCACTCCTTTGCCACACGGAGCGAGTCTATTTTGTTATGTTTTTGTGGATGGTGGCTTCCGGTCCTGTGCATAGGCTTTTACATTAGGACAAAATCAAAGGATATTGTGCAAGCTGTTGCTTTGTTCTTTGCTTAATGGCTTCTCTGTGATAAGAACAAAGATGCTAAAACTATGTTCAGCAATATCAGATCCAGCCAGAGTGCTACATGCCTTCGTTATGCCTCACTTGGATTCCTGCAATGTGCTTGGTATGGGGCTGCGTTTGAAAACTGCTCAAAATCAGTTGCTGATCTGCTGGTTCTGACTGCTGCCACAAAGCTGCTTTTCAAGATTTGCTATAGATAGCAAGAGATCTCATCTTTACAACAGCTACACAGGTTGCTGATCTGTATCCAGGCAAAGTTTCAAGTAGTGCCCAAGACATACAAAGGCCTATTCAAAATCACTTATTCCTTCACCCCCCACTCGTGTGTGTGTGTGTGTGTGTGTGTGTGTGTGTGTGTGTGTGTGTGTGTGTTATTTAGAGAAAGAAAATGGGAGACATTGAGAAAGAGTGTATGCTTGGCCCCTTGAGCTGATTTCCTTTATTCCTCTCTTCTGCATTCTAATCTGAAAATTGCTATAATGATGGATATATTGAAAATAAAGAGTTAATAAAAACAAAAATACTGTTGGCTAGTAAGGTGAGTTTCAAAATATTCTTCTTTAACTGACTGATGGTGCTCTAGAACTTATTTTTACATCTGGATTTAAACGATGCTAAGCTGTGATGTGGCTTCTACTGTTTTTGTGAGTGCAATAATTGTTCTCTGTAAGCTACAGGTTCTTCTTTGGTTATGTATGAACTCAGTGTACTGCAATTTATTCAATATACCAGGACTTATTATGAATTAGGATTCTGGTCAGTGCTTAGGAAATAGTCACCAATTGTTCTAGAAGATGAGAACCACTTTGGAAATTGGACTAACAGCTTTCTCCCTCCCTCTCTGGCCATATTTCTTTCCTGTCCTGCTGTAGATGATGTAATCCAGATGTCTGTGTTTGGCGCAATCAATTACAGTTTTTCAAGCAGACTGAGAATGACCCAAGTGCTCTACAATTGGGCTCTGTAAGCATCTTAATAAGTGGGTGACTGTCCTGGAGATTATAAAATTGAGGTGCACATTAAAAAATCCATTATCATTACCCCAATAAAGCTACCACACCAATCGTGTACTTTTACAGACATATTTCCTATTTATGTCTCTGACTCAAGTTTCCCTAATAATTATTTTTTTATTATTATTCCTTACATTGTTTTATTTTTCCATGAAAGATAGCCTTACTAATCTGGCATCCTCCGGCATGAATGCTGGACCACAACTTCCATAATACTCATCCAGCCCTTGCTAACTTGGGATAATGCTCACACTTGAGAGAATGGGAGATTGAGGCAGGTTGCTATAAAATCACAGGCTAGAAATATAAATGTCTTGACAGAGGCTCTCAATTGTGCTTTCCACAATTCTTTTGCTTTCTTCTTTTAGCATTTATATCCCAAATACAGTAAATCCTTAACAATTCATTAGATTTCATATCAGTTACCAATACCAATATCATATCTCTTGCCAATCCTCTGCCTGATCTGTAAAAATCATTTTAATGCAGATGCATTTTTGTGCCTATTTTATGCAATTCAAAGGTATGGCATGAAAGAATGACTCCATAAGTTTATCTGTAACTCTAATAAAAATACTGTTTACATTTCAATAAAAGACACATATTTTTCTTTGGAATGTAATGTTTTATTTGTTCACATTATAATGTTGTAGTGACATTTCTTAAAAATTATTACTACCATTTTTCCCTGCAAATAAGAAAGGGTCTTATTTTCTTTTGACCCCTGAAATAAGCGCTTGGCCTTATTTTCAGGGCGGTCTTATTATTCTTGAGGTGCAGGATACGGCAAGCGTGGTCACCTCATGGCTGCTGCTGTATTGCAATATTTTCGGGGAGGGATTATATTTGGGGAAGGGATTATTTTAGCACATGTGCTCAAAAGCCAAATTGAGTTTATTATCTGGGGAGATCTTATTTTGGGGAAAACAGGGTAATTAGGTTTGTTTGTAAATATGTTTCTGTCTACTCTCTCTGCAAAAAAGTATAGTTGCAAAAACTTTAAACTATAATTAAGAATCTGAGATCATCAAAAATTATATAGCCTTATCTAACCTCAGAACTCTTACACTAACTCTCTTACCTGCAACTAGAGATGGAGTTTGTGCCAAGGATGAAAATGAGACAGGATGTCCCGAAAGCTGCTGCAACTTTGTCACCTGCACAACAGGAAGAGGAAAAAAACCAGATAACCTTAAAATATAAATAATCGTCAATTCTAAGTATCTTGAAGGGTCTCTCAAAGCTGAAGATTTTATCATGGCTGAAAAAACTTGTGTTTCATTTCATCTGTATGTGAAATGAAACTCTATCGAACACTGTGTTTGTATTACTGTTTCAAATAAGTCTGGGGTAGTAAACTGTATGAAGATATCTTTTATGAAGCAATCTTGAGCTTATAACAACAACAGAGGCTCTTTTTCACTATGGTTCATGCCAACTTTAAATTAGGTTTTGGCCATAGCCAAAGGATCGTCTCCATCCAGTTAAACAGAGTTACCACTAAGGACAGAAAGACAGGTTTTCCTTAAGGTCAATATTCACCGACTGGTTAAAACTGAATCATTCTAAGTGCTTTTGTCTGTTTTTGTAAATTCAGCAACAGCCTTTAATATCTGACCACAATACGGAGCCCCCAAGATCTGTCTGTGATCTCCAGACACTACAGAGAGGCCAATATGCTTGAAACACCTGGTTGGAAAGATGATGCTTCTATAATCTTTTCAAGAAAAGAAGCATAGGATGGGTCAAGTCCAGAGACCAAAAACAAGATGTGAGGACCACAGAGGGGAAGACCTGGAGTTTAAATATAGATTGCCAGCTGGACTCACCTCAGCTTGAGATATTCCACTGTATTGTCCTTGCATGGAAAATCCCTACAAAAGGGGAAAATAATAACAAAGAAGAAAGATATTCTGAAAATATATTAGCGCTTCCTTGAAAAGTTCATTTACTGAAAAGGCTTAAGAATAAAGAAAGAAAGAAAATCACAGAGAAAAGCAGGGAGGAAAAGTGACAGGTGCAGTTGCAGCAGGAAAAAAAAAAACCACAACAGCAACAAAACGAAAGTAGATATCCTGAAAATCTAGAGAACTGGACAACATTTCCCATTTGATTTTTAAAAGATACATCAGAATCCAAGCAAGCATCGCACCTGTCTGCCATTCTTTAAAGCAGAGCTGCCCCTCTGATGCTACCCTAGGTAGAGGCTCAGCCTTTCTTGCTGCTAGATAAAGACTTGGCTGCTTTAAATGGTTGCAGGCAGGTGCTGCATTTAAACCATTATGCACTCTGAAGTGCCCTTTTGGAACAGAATCCAAAGCATTGCATAGCTCTAGAAACTAATATACTCAACGATCTCTCCATTATAAAAACATTATAAAAATCAAAAGGACTCAGGAGCTGTAGAAATTTGACCAGAAGTTTTATAATCATGCAGGGACATCTGGGTAGTTTTGTCTCTTGAACACATAACATTCAACATACTAGTACAAAAAATACATTTTGTAAGGACTAGCCAAAACAAAAGCTTGATTGAATGGCCTGAGAAATGCAACAAGTCTTTTCATTTACAAAAAAAAAAAAGGCCATTTCCATATCTAATGTGTTAAGGTTTTAGTTTGTTCAATTCACACAATATTCTCCTCTTATAATCTATTTTATCTGAGCTGAAATGTAAATGAGATGCTCTGAGTTTAAAATTCAGAAGAGTTAAGTACTACTATATATTATTTTAAAATGGACATCCACACCATTACACCTTTACAATTAATGCTGATTGTTACCAAGAAAAGTTGAATATATATCAGTGCTTTGTCACTGGCTAAGACTAAGTCACCCTCATTCATTTTACTAAGAGCATTTACGTTTATGCAGTAGTAATTTGATTTATGCAGCCATTCAGCATTTTTGTGCATCAACTCAGACATCCTTGGCTAGCTAGTAAATATGTTTTAATTTTTAAACAGTAGTTAATGTTTCTCAGTTGTACTGCAGTATAAAAAGTTATTAAAGTTAATACTGTGTGCATTATGATCATCAGTGTAGAACAGTGCAAGAAAAAACAAAAAATGATGGATTTTGTTCAAAATTTTAGTGAAGTCTCACTGAAATCCCTCTAAACTGACTTACTATAATATATTAATTTCTGTTTTTTCTCCCTTATAGGTTCAGATGGCAATCCTGTCAGGGAGAAATTGAAATTATGATACTTCAGAATCTGCAGTATATTGTCAACTAGCTGATAATCTGGTTTGTCCAGGTATTTATTTATAGGGGGGGAAATGCCAGACCAAACGTAATTTCTAATGTTGGATTTTCCCCCTTACCAGAAGAAGCCCTCTTGTGGAGTACTATGAAGCCGTTACCATGGCAACTCCACTGTGCTGTACAGTAGAAGCCATTTTAAGGAATAACAGGCTGTAGATTAACAGAACACACACTCCGAGGGGTGTTAGGGGTGTCTTACCCCCACCACAGTATTTGTTTCCAGAGAGTAAGTCATCTGTATACCAAGTTTGGTTAAAATTGTTCCAGGTGTTCCAGGGTTATGCTGGAACACACACACACAACCATTTATATAGAGAGATTGTGTTGTGGCCCGGCAGGAGCCGTTATAGCTGCCGCCAGACTCCGACAGCGAGGGGGCTTATGAGTCGGTCTCAGAGGAGGACCATGGACAGGGTGTCAACTCTGAGCAGGGCGAGGAGAGACTGGTTGGCCACCAGGTGGCGGCGGAGCCTTGGATTGGGAGTGTTCAGGGAAACACTTGTGAGTTGTTGCAGGATGCACCCTGTCGAAGGGTTACTCGACGGAAGGAACAACTGAGTATTTACAGGAGATGATTGCGAGCAGCTGTTGCTCATTGGGATCCTCTCCTGAGTATAAAGGGAACTGTTTGTGCCACGCCCTGGTTGCAGGAGTCAACGTTCACGTTCTCGTTCATGTTCATGATTCAGAGAAACCAATTTGGATAAGTGGTTTGCTGTGAGAAGCTTGTTTGCATTGCCTAGGTTTGTAGTAATTGCTGCCAGAGAGTTTATCTATTTGTTTATTTTGGGCTTTCGTTCCTGGACGGAGAAGGGGGGATCAGAACAGATTGTTATTATTCAGCTTTGATGAAGAACGTTTTTCTTCCTCTTTTATGGCTCATTCTGCTTTTATTTGGCTCTTATTAGCAGTTAGCTTGTACTAAGATCTCAATGCTGGTATAAGAAGGAAATGGCTTATGGGTACCATCCGTTAGGGACCTATCTTCCCTGCCGTGGTCTAATCCTAACTGTAAACCCTAATCCTAACCCTTATGAAACATTATTTCTCTCAATTATTAGATTAGCTCCATCCATGATAATCCGGAACTCCCTCAAGACCCGGTTATCACTCCTGGGACTCTAAATAAATGAACAGATAAAACCTGAAGTTGACGTTGACAAACTTGATTGTATTTCTCTCCCTTTCTCCCTCCCCCCCTCTCAAATTCTAAAACCACTCCTTAAACCTCACTCTTCAATCAGAATCTCTTACTAAGAATGGCTTGTCCTGACTTATAGAGAAACAAGAAATGATTGCTCAGTGCATGGTCAGCTTCTCTCACTCCAGGGACTGCTGAGAATCACTGGAGTTCCTTTCAGGATGCTCAAATTAAAGAAAATCCTTTTGTGGTCTTCAAGGCAAACAATATGTCATTTATTTAATTTATATGCTGCCCATTT
Source organism: Thamnophis sirtalis (assembly GCF_051295495.1). Taxonomy (NCBI): domain Eukaryota; kingdom Metazoa; phylum Chordata; class Lepidosauria; order Squamata; family Natricidae; genus Thamnophis; species Thamnophis sirtalis. The sequence goes on along the minus strand of NW_028261383.1, from coordinate 75,725,143 downwards.
CCCTCTATGATCAAACATAAATAAGATCTTAGGTATTTTCATCAACTCTGGACTCTTTTTGGTTAGATTCTTTTAATGATACAGGAATACATGGGAAGTTGGCATGCTGCAAACAAAGCACCATGTAGGAGAAGGAACGGCAGAACTTGGAGGCGGAGTTAAAAGAGGGATCAGCCTACAATCCCTATGTAGCCACAAACGAAGTTCCAAATCTCCTTCGAAACTCTTTTGACCCTTATATAACTCTAACCAGGTGCACATCAGTTAGTTGAAATTTTTGTACACAGATATTTTTGCAGTAAATCAGCTTAACTGTGTGAACCTTGTTTTTCATGCCTGACAAACAGTTTCTAGCATATTCTTCATTTACAAGAAAATATCACAGTCCCAGAAGATAAAAATGTATCCAGTGGTTTCTTTGGAAGCACGCCCACCAATGCAAAAAAAAAATATATTAAGTGGTGGAGAGCATTATTGGGGTTAACACAGTGGTGAAATTCCAATGTTTTTACTGCAGGTTCTGTGGGCATGGCTTGGTGGATGTGGTGCGGCCTGGTGGGTGTGGCTTGGTAGGCGTGGCAAGGGAAAGATACTGTAAAATCTCCATTCCCACCCCACTCTGAGGCCAGCCAAAGGTAGCATTTACCAGTTCTCTAAATTACTCAAAATTTCCGCTACCAGTTCTCTGAACTACTCAAAATTCCCGCTACTGGTTCTCCAGAACCTCCCAAAACCTGCTAGATTTCACCTTGGGTTAACACTAGGAGAAGATAGCAACCAGAGGTGGGAGTCTGCTGGTTTGCTCCAGATCAGGCGAACTGGTAGTGGCAGAGGTGGGAGGCTCCGCCCACCCACTTCTGTGCAGAAACATTGCGCGAGCATGCACGAACGAACCAGTAGTAAAATAAATTGAAACCCACCACTGATAGCAACCTTGCGAGTTTGTCTGCCAGGAAATGTTTTATAGCTGGTGACCTCCACTATTGCACACATATTGTAAACAGGCAAGCTGCTCCTCCCAATAGTGTATTACTACCGCTTTCAAATAATGGCAATCCAGATTCCAGTTATGCTGGGAGTATTATCTACATCAGGCAGAAGCTGGTTTGGATACTTCATTCCCCTTTTCCATCATTTTCCCACTGCTGCAGCTAATATTCCTACTGATCTTTCTCCACATTCCCAACACATTCCTACTGGCCTGCTCAACCTCTTCTTAGTACTGTCTCACCATCCTGCCTTTCATTCCCAGTGTTTTCTTGTTGGCCCATCCAACTCCCATCTTTCGAACCTCTTCCCATTAATGCTATCTTAACAGGGGAACCCAATGCCTCTTTATGTCTTGGCAAAATGATCTACTGATAGTTTATTTAAAGGTCTCTTACCTGATTGGCTGACAGAAGAACCGGTCCCAAGGACAAGCTGGGATGGTAAGGAATAGTGGCACCTTTTGGGGGTGACTGGAGGAAATCAGAAGGAAGTATCACTGCACAATTATATCTTTCTGTACCCCAAGCTGCTTTCTGATGCCAACAGGCACTGCCTTCTCTCATACAACAGGCATTCTGGCATTACATCAAGAGGGGATATTTTTAGCTAACTCCCATTTGGTTATGCTGAGTAATATCAGACATGGGCAGGATATGAAAAGTAAAAGATCACCTTTGATCATGTTTAGTCTCTTGCCCCTATTTAGACAATTAAAGGAAGAGACTACAAGAGAGTAAGAAAGGTTGCTACTTATTCTATATCCTTTGGGAAGGAAATTGACCCGGCTATCCAGCAAATTGGAGATTTTGATGAATCAAAACTATTCCAAGATTTCGGCTATGGAAATCATCTTCCCCTGTGCAATCAAGGTGGGAGAAGTCTCCCAGGCAAACAACTCAGAAAGGGAGCACCGGATTGGTGTTCAGAAGATGAGGCATTGCTGAGAAAGATTCCTGCCTGAAATCCTAAAGCACAGTATCTAGAGGAAGGTACTTGATATTTAACTCATTTAAATGTCTGACTCAACAGTTATGTAAATGCCCTTTTTTGCTTGCTTGCTTGTTTGCTTTCCTAAGAAATAGGTCTGGCAGCTGAAAATAGGACTTAACAGTAATGTGCTTGAGGTATACTTAAATCTTTCTTTATAGACCATCTGATCAATCAAATTGCTACCCCCAATAGAAAAGAAAGGTTCTGGAATGACCATCTTTTCTCCTTAGAGTAGAAAAGCAGCTAGACAGCGGGCATGCTTTCCTTCCTTCCTTCCATTCATCCTTCCTTCTCTCCTTCCCTCAAATTTACCGTATTTTCCCCAAAATAAGACCTAACTGGAAAATATGCCCTAGCTTGATTTTTTCAGGATGCTTGTAATACAAGCCCTGTCCCAAAAATAAGCCCCAGTTAAAATCGTCAGACACATTTAGTACCATATTTCCTCAAAAATGAGACCTAACCAGAAAATTAGCCCTAATGCATCTTTTCAAGCAAAAAATTAATATAAGACTTGGTCTTATTTTCGGGGAAATACAGTAGCTGTTCATCTTACAGCCAACTCTGGGCAACTCACAATACACATGCATTACTGCCACCGTTGTTCATTTAAAATTATATCTGCAATGGAGGGGGAGGTTTTTTTTGTATCCACAGTGGCCAAACAGGAAGAAAAAAAATCAGAATGGCACTCCAAACGGATAAAAGGTTTTGAAGTACCCAAGGAGTGCCTCTGAACTCAAAGTCCCAAAGTCCCACTTCTCCACAAAGGAGCAGAGTGTTATCCTCGCCCGACACATGAGAGCAAACAAAAGCTGTACCTCCAGTATAACTGCACAGATCTGTCGCACACACTGGATGATGGCATCTGGTACCCCAGAAACGGTTACAGCCCTTTCAGTGGAATTGGGCAGAAGGTCTCCAGCCACCTGGACCTGAGCACCTGTTGTCTGGAATGAACAAATGCTCTGTTTTTCTCAGCAGCCTCTACTTACATGGAGCTGCGTCAAGAACATTTTGTAATCCCGTGAGATTATTATGGCATTGTTGAAGGAGCTAATTTATTCAGAGATCTAAATGCTTCCTGTGATACCCCTTCCCCGACATAGCTATGACTTCTCATACAAACAAAATATTTCATTTGACTTTCACAAAGAAATGCAAATGAAAAAAAAAGTTGTCAATTTACTTTCAGTTTTTATTTAACAAGAAAGAAGTGTGCAAGCCGGCTTTTGAGATTTAAGCCATTCGCTCTGGGAGTATTCACATCAATAGCAATGAAACTAGAAAGGAAAAAAGTTAAGGCACAAAAAAATAAAGAAAGTAACAGTAATGCTCAAGTGAACAAGATACGATGATTGAAGTTCTCTACCTCTCGGATTTCCTTTATTTTGGCTCCAGCTTTGCCAATGAGTGAGCCACACTGGCTAGCTGGGATGACCAGCCTCAGTGTTACGGGTGGTTTGGAGATGGTGCCTCCGTTGGTTGCTCCATTTCCCAAATCCTGAAATAAAAGAATTTGTATTCAATTCAAGTGCAAAGGGATTCTTTCAAAGCCACTTTTAGTTATTATTATTATGCAGCATTTTGTGTTAGTACTCCCCTTATAGGATAAAAATAAATAAATAAATCCTAAGTATCTAGTTCTTCTAATTTCTAAGATCAACTGTTTGATAGTATCCAGATTTTTTTTTTTTGCATGCTGCATTCCTAATAATATTCTGTCTTGGTTTTTTTAAAGCAGAGATACAATTTGGTGAGATATAAATACAGTGACATTGCCCCCACTGGCTTTAATTACGGTTGTTTGGAATTCCTAGGAAAACTTAAACTATATATACCAAGAGAAATACATTACGATAAATGGCTGTTTAACCTTAATCCTTTAACGAGATACAGTACGTGCCAGAAAATTATCAAGACCTTTCCTGATTCAAAACACCACTACAAAATCAATGTTCTCATAAATAAATTGCACGACTCTTCCTTCTTTTTGGCAGGAACGGTATGAAATCTCACCATTTGATCATAGACGCAACAGCCATTGTAAGCTCTCAATAACTAGACATGGTTTATATGGCCAATGCCAGCTTTCGCTGGAAAGCTTCTAGCTTTATTGGAAAACTGATAGATATTTTTAGTGCTACAATATACTTAATGTGAGCAAGTAAGACGTGCTCTCTGGGAGCAACATGCAGCAGACAGAGACTGGGGCTACTTCACCTCCTCCAGCTTGAAGGCAATCATGGAAACAGCTCTGAAAACAGCATCCGTGGAACCTGTAATGGTAGTGATCCTCTCAGGGCAGGACCCTTCTGAGATGGTAATCCGGGCAGTGCTCTGAAGACACAGCAAAGCAGGAATAATCATGGAAAATACGTTTTAAGTTTTCTAATTGTTTATAGAACGCTTCTATCAAGCACACAAAATGTTTCATAAACATCCCAATAGTCTGCCAAGTTAGCTGGCTGCTATCTGCATACTGAAGATGTGGCTGAGAAACAGAAGAGATAGGCCCTGTCTGTTTGGGGAGTCTAGTCTGAATTTAAATTAGAAGCAAGGACTTCACGGCTCACATCTCTTTTTCTCATCCCTGCATTTCTCTGAGAGGTATCTGCTAGTGTCGTGGTTAAGGCAGCAGGCTAGAAACCATGAGGCTGTGAATTTTCTTCCCACCTTGGGCACAAAGTCACCTTAGGCCACTCTCTTTCTCTCAGCCCTAAGAAGGAGACAAGGGCAAACACTTCTGAAAAATCTTGCTGAAAAAACTGCAAGGACTTGTCCAGGAAATCCCTAAAAATTGGACACAACTGAACAGAATAAAAATAAATCTGCTACTTGAGAATCCTCATTTCAAGAGAGGATAAATTCAAACATCAATGGTTTTCATACCTATAGTATACTCTTACTATTATTGCATCATAGAATGTAGTAATATATTTAATACAGATAATAACTTCTGTTTCATTTCTATTTTTCAGTCCTGTTCTCATGAAGACTTTTGCATTGTATGCGTTAAGCTAGATTAGTACTGAAATAAAACTGGCACATCCAACAATGTCAGTTAATTGTCAATAAAGACATGATGCAAAGCTTCAAAAAAATGGCACAGCAATGTTGGAAGGAAAGAGCACCATCATTGAGCAGGTTCATACAGTATAGTATTAAAGCATCTCTGAGGATTCTGTAGAGATTCTCAGTCATTCAGGTCATGCTTGTCCCAAAGGTGCTTTTTCAGGAGGCAACTGGACTTCCTTGTTTTTTCTTTGAAGATGTTTTACTTCTCATCTAAGAAGCTTCTTCAGCTCTGACAGGATAGTGGGAATAGTTGTCTGCAAGGAATATAAATCCTTCCATTCCACACTATTCTGTCAGAGCTGAAGAAGCTTCTTGGATGAGAAGCGAAACGCCTTCAAAGAAAAAACAAGATAGTCCAGTTGCCTCCTGAAAAAGCACCTTTGGGACACCACTGAGGGTAGAAATACTGACCTTATCTAGTAGTGTTTAAGTTTATTCAATCACAATGAAGAACTAGAGGGAAGTGTATTCATTATTTCAGAATCTACTTTAGAATAATTATGAATTACATTTAGAAAAATAGTGACTACAAGTAGGTTGATCCTGCTTTCTGTCTCTCCATATTTTCATACTTTCATACTTTCCTCTTGATCTTCATTCTGCCTCCCTACTTTCTCCCAACAGATTTTTGCTTTTCGCTTAGCAATTCATCCAGCTAGAGCTATCAAGTAGATAGCTTCTTCCCACCCTTAGCAACTTTAATATAAGTGGATTTCAACTCCCAGATTGGTTAGCTGGGGAATTCTGGGAGTTGAAGTCCACACATTTTTAAATTGCTGAATTTGAGAAACACTGGAATAGCAGATCACCTGTATTTGGCCAATTTCCCCCATGATGCCTACCTGTTCTCGTATCTTCTTCACAGTCTCTCCTTTCTGTAGGATTAAGGACAATAAAGACAATTAGTCTTAGAATGTAGAGGAAAGGAATTTTGAAAGCACAGAGTGACCTACATTGATCTTACCTTGCCTATGATACTGCCAACTTCCTGCAGAGACAAGAGAAATGGAGTTAGAAGAGATACCCGAATCTGAAAGAGTCTAGCAATGCCTGAACACATATTTTTGGCTGGAAAATGAGGAAGCAATCACACACACCTTCTCAAAAAAGAAAATAAAGGTCATTCATGATTTGACAAATTGAATGAAAGGGTTATTCTTCCTTTCATGATCATTCTTTTTCTTCTCAATCACTATTAGATCTTTTTAAAAAAACTTAATGTTGAATTTGTATTAATCTTGTCACTTTGGCAATTTAACCCACTATTTTGCTTTAACTAATTAATTCATGACCGCACCTCAAACATCCCTGCAGAGTACTAAAAAAGCATATTCTAGGTTGGAGAGAATATTTCAAACTCCCATGCGAATTTGGAACAGTACTATAGCACACCACTTTAATATTGGGATGTGCAAAATAACACTTCCCTGCCATTCAAGTGACCATTCTGCCCCATGCAAGATTTGTTACTGACTATGAAGAGACCAAAACTGAAGCCTAATATGGCAGTTCTAATCTACTTACCTTTCCATGCATAAGCATCCGGAGAGTGAGAGTAATGCTGAGTTCCGTTTCATCCAATCCGTTATCTGAGCCACTCATCCTATCTGGTGATGCCACGCTGTAGGAATGCATGGATTTGCTTCTAAGGAAAATCAACACCCTGGCCTAGAAGGTGTTGAAGTCGGCAAATCTGCAAATGGACGAAGAAAAATAATTTCAAAAAGTTTCATATGGTACCTTGCTTGTAAATCAGCCCCTTAAGTTGGAGAGGTAGGGGTGATTAGTATTGTATTGATTTATTGTTTATAAAATGTACTGGCCACCCATGTTACTATAGGGTAACTCTGGGAGGCTTACTGTTACTTCTTAGTTAAAGCGTTAACATGTTGAAATCAAACCTTACAACCAAAGACACATGGGGAGGGTGGGTGCGGAGTGGGGAGAGAGATGGGATCTCTTATTACTCAATCAATCACCTCTTTGCGCTGATCCCACACTGGGGCCCCAAGCCTACTGGCAAATTTTCTTACAAAATGATAGGCAGGTTGGGGCCAACCTCACATCAGAGGGAAAGATGTTCCAGAGGGCAGGAGCAACAACAGAGAAGGCCCTCCTCCTGGACCATGCCAGCCGGAATACTCGGGCTGACGGGACCATAGCATGCCTCCTCTGCCGGTACGAGTGTAATGGGCTAATCCTAATGGTGTCAGGTTCGGGTTAATGTCAGAGTTCCAAGTAACACCCCCAATGAAAGAAGACTCTTGAGTTTCCTCAAAGTTCCATTTTATTAGAGATGCCATATTGGCACATCTGAGAAAACCCGAATCTGAAAGCTTCCAGGTTTTCCCCACCCAAACCAAAGTTCAATTCCCTGCCCAGCACCCACATGTCCATCACATGGTCGAATCAGGCACCGTCCCAACTGGAGATGTTTCTCAGTCACACCACTCCAGTTGCAGGGCAAGGTGTCTTTGACTCTCTGAGAAAGGAATGTTATTTGGACTATATATCTCCCATACCCCATATAATCCCCCCTCCCATTTTCCCCCAGCATTAATTGTGGCAGGCCTGAAGGCCCAATGCAAAAGATGGCTTCCAGGCCTGACAAATGGGATGAGAAGTAACCCGGACCCATGCCATAAAGTATGGCCTTTAAGGTGATCACCAACACCTTGAATTGTACCCAGAAGCAGACTAGTAATCAGTGCAGCTCGCGGAGCAGTGTTATTGTAGGAGCCATTCTGGGGGGGGGCAAAACTATCTACGCTGCCACTCTGCATCAGCTATAGCTTCCAAATGCTCTTCAAGGGTAGCCCTATGTAGAGTACATTACAATAGTCCAGTTGTGAGATGACTAGGGACTGAATGACTGAGTGCAGGGAATCCTGCTCCAGGACAGACTGCAACTGGCACACAACACCAAGTTGTGCAAAGGCTCTCCTAGCCATGATCACCACCTGTTCCTTCAACAGGAGTCGCAAATCCAGGAGAACCCCCAAGTTGCAGACTGTGTCTTTCTGGAGCAGTGCCACCCCATCCAGAGTCAAATATGATAAAGTCCCGGATTCCAGAACCCTGCAAACCCAAAGCCATTTGGTCTTACCAGGGTTCAGTCAAATGTTAGTAAGAAGAGGTTGGCTTTTATGCAACATCCCTTGATACTTCTGCTTCAGAGCATCTGGAAATGGTGCTGAAGGGAAACATCCCATAAGCAAATATGGCTTATTTAGCCATTAGGAAGGAGAAAACGAATGGAAACACACCAGTATCTAAATCTGATCTGTGAAATATTATAATCCATGTACATCAAAAACAATACACAGTAGTGAAGCCAACTGCAGGGTGAATAGTCATGGAGGTCACATTTATTTAAGTTCATACATATGGAATTGCATTCATCCACCAACACATATTTACCAACCTATCAGGTATACAGGTAGCAGTCACAAATATGGTTGTTTGGTTTTGACCTCATATGGTATGTGAATACAGATATAATTTGTAAAACATGCTTTATGACTTGGCATTATGGATGAACCATGTCACTTCGCTTTTTTTCTACAAACCATGTCCAGAATAGCTGTTTATACAAGTAGGACAAGTTTTTACTCCAAATGTACCTTGAAGAGGAAGAGTCTATAGAATTGTTTGTATCTGCAGATGGATCAGGAAAGGTTGATTATGAGGATAGTCTCATTCTTATGTGCAGCTCAACCATTCCTTCCTATCCTCCTTGCTCCAGAAATAATATTGACCTATCTATGCCTCCCTGATAGGAAAGGAATGGTAATTTTTCATATGAAGTTATGAAGTTAAACTGTGGACAATAGATCTAAAGATACATTTCCTCCTTGATTGAGATCCTTCTTTTCCCGGGTACCATCCACGTATAAAAACCAAAGCAGAAGAAACTGATGATTCTGGTTAGCAATGAGAGCCCCCACAAAAAGATTTTAAATTTATGATTGCAAGTGTTTCCTATATGCACAAATCTCTACTTAGATAAGATGGCACTTGGCTCCAGATATCTATCATAACTCAATGACAAAAATCAAGTGACCTGTTTATTGATATATCAGCTTTATGCTGAGGTCTTCCAGATGTATTGCAGTTCAACTTCTATAATCCCTCTGCTGACCATGCTATCTGGGGAATTATAAGAGGCGCCAGGTTGGAAGAAGATTAATATAAATGCATAGATGATAGACATACAGAAAGGAACAACTATATGCCTTCAGTTTCAGCTTTACCAAAAATGATTGTTATGAGCAATGGCCTGAAAAAAGAATTTATATATTGCAAAGATTGCAAAGATTCCTAGTGGTTGTCTCATCTCATCTCATCTTTGTCCAAATACTTTTATGTATCATATTGGAGTTATGCATGGCTAACTCTATTGCCATGTCACAGATGGATCTCACAACAATGGTATTACAATTGCACAGCCCTTAGTTGCAAGGCAATGCTGGATATTTATTCTTTTCTCAAAATACTTATCTTGCTTTGTCTTTCTAAGACATCAGAATCTCCACAAATATTTTTGTCTCACTTTAAGAATAAGTATTTCTCTCTCTCTCTCTCTCTCTCTCTCTCTCTCTCTCTCTCTCTCTCTCTCTCTCTCTCTCTCTCTCTGTATGTGTGTGTGTGTAGATATATCTATATATCTATATGTCTGTCTGTCTGTCTGTCTGTCTGTCTGTCTATCTATCTATCTATCTATCTATCTATCTATCTATCTATCTATCTATCTATCTATCTATCTATCTATCTATCTATCTCAAAAACTTCCCTTAAATTCAATTTACAGGATACACTGAATACAAGTAAATGCTGGGGAGAGGCTGTTAAGAGAGAGAAAAAACATTTGCAGAGATTGATGTAGGTTTTGGCATGGAATCAAGAAATGGTACTCTTTTTTTCTTCACTATTTCTTTACAGCTTAATGGAAGGCATTGGAAGAGCTGCTAAGTGGTCATCTTTCATATATTTGATTGCTTGCTAATGCTTAGTGATTTTTCTTCCAGTGGCCCCAGCCAAGCACGCCTACCAACAAGGGTGGGGCATCGGCCAATGTTCTGCTGCTGTAGATGAGAAAACCGTTTGTCAACTGCAATATGGCTAGCAAGAGGGAGAAAGATCTGAACTGCTACAGAAAGGCCCCTTAAGAGGCTCAGTCCAGTAGTGCTTGCTGTTAGGAAAACTGATGCTACTTCAGAGATTGATGCCGTCTGTCTGTCTGGGTGCCTGTCTGCTTCCACATGATCAATACATAAATAGGGAAATATTACCAATTTACTCAAAGTCTTGGCAGTCATCTGGAATTTGGGATGTATGTGTGTAGTGTGTACAAAGTATGGTTCAAAAACTTTTTTTTCCTTTTGGAAACATCCTATATAATATCAGGGCAGAGAGTAAGAAAAAAGAGAGAGAAAGAGAGAGAGAGGAAAAAAAGAGAGGAGGGGGGAGGAAAAAGAGACTGCAGAAGGACAAAAGATTTAGCATTTCTCCAGTCTGTGTGCTCAACCACAACAAAGCAACCAAGGGCTTAAAAATAGGACTGGGTATATGATAAAGGGCTATTTTGAAACCCCTGGCCTCAGAAACAATCTGGTTTGACATTACAGGATTCTCCATATGACAATATACAGACAAAAACCCTCCCAAAGAAATTGTTTCAGAATAAATCCTTTTGGGATTGGCCCTGTGAATCAGATCTCCAGAAATACAGTATGAATGTCATAATAAATAACAGTAAACGGTAGTAGATTTAGCCACATTAACGGAGTGTCTCTCAGACAAATAACAAGCACTACGATGCTGAGCTAACTCCAGATGGCCTCGGATTAGAAGAAACAGCCATGCTGGCTCAGGTCAAGGCAGCAGAACTGATAATGAGATGCCCTTGGGGAGTTTGTAAGTGAAACCACCTGAGTCCCATAATGCTCTTCTCTTTTCTTATTGCATCAACTGCTATGCTGGGGCCATCACGTAAAACTATTAAGGCTAGTAACAGTTGGTCTTAACTTTTATGAATCTCCCTCTTAATCCTTTCAGAAGTGGGTGGACGGACAGACGGATGGACGGAGGTACGGATGGATGATGTTACATTTAGAAGAGTGTTTCTTAAACTTGTCTCTGAACCTTTTCCCACTTTTAAAAATTGTGGAGGACTCCCCCAAAGAACTTTTGATTATATTTATTGATATTTATTATATTAAGAAATTAAATTTGACACATTCACTCTCCTGTAACTTCTCACCATTGTTTGATGGGATTTTAATATTATATTTTTCAATGTGGGCTGGCAATAATTCTGATTTCACAGATCCCTGAGGATATCTTGGGGGACTGCTAAGGGTTCTAGGATCAAACTGAAGAAACACTGATCTAGAAATAGCAAAATCCATGAGGAAGCATTGCTTTAATCTGCTCCGAATTTCCTATCATTCAGCTCAATTGAATGACCCATATCAAGTTCAATGAGAGTAGGAAAAAAAAACCCTTTCTATTCACTTACTGATTGGATTGCATTTCATATGCCTTTCTCATACCCCTTCCCCATTATCTCTTTTCTAAACTACTGATTGATCTTGATGCTCGCTCCTAATTTTGCAACTGAGACCTCCAACCGTCCTGTGATTTAGAATAAGTAGAATAAATCTGCTTATTTGTTTATTTCTGAGTTCAAAAAAAGGTCTTATAGGGCTTCCTATGCTCATAAGATAGTATACAGAAAATACTCCAAGTCATAATGATGTGAAAGTTCCTTAAATTAAAACCACATAACATCATCTTAAAGTGAGTTGTTACAATCAGTCAAGCATTGAAATTACTTAGGAGGAAGTACAATGCAGAGAATCAGACTGCAAAGTAAATTAATTGTTTGAATTCAAATGTACTGAGCTGTCATCTTGTTTTAAAGCAGAGCTTTTATTTTTAAAGACATCTCCCTTTTCTTAGAAATACTTCCTGCCAAGCTCAGAAAGACTAAGGTCTCATTATCTTTTTTAAAAGCACTTGAAAAACCCTTTACATGTATTTATCTGCAAAGGAGATAGGTTACAATTAATGCTGTAGTACTATTATAGCCTTTGTATAGATCATAATATCTCTGTATTTTTACATTTAATCTCTATGTTTAAAGTAATACGCCATTACAGTCTTTTCGTAAATCCAAGGATACATTTATAAAATGTGTAATAATATCAGTTTTTAGTAGACCTTGTAAAGCTGGCATTTTTTTTACTTGTTTTGTCTTACAAGCTTCATTCTGTTCGGGAGCTTTAGAAATGGTAACAAATATTTATAGAAGAAAGTGAAAAAAAGGGGTCATTTATTTGCCCATTTAGCTGGCCACTTGCAAACCTTTAGGGTTTTTTTATACTAAGAAGTCTTAATTAGAAGTTCAGAATGAGATGTCTTTTGCTACTTGCCTTTTGCTGGTGAATATTCTGAGAATTTTTATTAATTTACTATCATAATTTACTGCAAACCTAATAAATCATTCGGAGAAGGAACAATTAAAAACCTTCATAGACGTCATCTCTACAATACTGATATACGGAAATAAAATGGGAAAATTACAGGATCCAGCTTAGGTCTTTGGGGACATGGCACAAGCTAGATAAAAACAGCTTGGATTTTTAATCCTGATAAACAAATATCAGGTGAAGAGAGCAATATTAATGAAAGTGGCTGATATTATAGTTCACCTGTCAATCAAACCCTGGTTTTCCACTACTAATCTATCTCTCAAATGAGTATATGTATTAGTCACATTCATATTTTATATTTTTAGACATAAATTTAAAAGGGACTTTTAGAGATAACAGGATGTCAATTGATATTTATTTTGCATTCTTTCCTTCCCCCACTTGATCTTCACAATTCACAATTCTGCAAAACAGATGAAGCTAAAAAGTGTTTCAGATGATCAGCTGAGGGTCCTGGTTTACTAAGGTTCACTTGATCCAGTTCCCTCTCTTTCTGATCCAATAATCTATTTACTAACTATTTCTAGTATCTTCAGAACGATCTTTATTTTCTGGATATACATGCTTATTCCCACAGGAGCATAGGAAGAAAATAATACGTATTGTTTTTAATTATTTTCTTTAATTATCATAGAAATTGTTTAATTGCACTGCTAAGTGCATGCATACAATAACAGTTTACAGTTTGCAAGAAAGAGTGTGCATTTGGGGAAAGGAGAACATTATAATGGATAATGAAATAGGTTCTTAGATTATGACTTGGCTAGTAGTCAGTTTCTGCTGAAAGAGGCTAAAAATACAACTATATTAAAGAAGATACACTATCCGTAGTGGTGCATAGTTCTTATAATGTAAGCAAAAGATGAAATCTTTGATCAAGAAAGAAGAGAAGTGGCACACAAATTAAGAACTGGGACATCAAGAGGACTCTTTTCATACATCAGATTTTCTCCATGCTCCTGTTTATTGGGCTACTGCTTTCAATGAACAAATATTAAATGAAGCAAAGTTTACAGTAAGTGTGTGCGTGGTGAAGACTCTGATCTAGGCAAAAGAATAGCTGCAAAAATTTGCATGGCCATGAGATTATTTCTTTTCTGCCATCTAATGGGTGCCCTGATTTTTGCAGATTAGATCTTGAATGAGATGCCAAACTTAATAATGAATGTACTGAACAGAACATTTCTCCATTATTAAAAGCTAAATTAAAAAATAGCCTCACCACCACGGTCTCACAAATAGCCATTGCGCAAGGAGATTAATTAGTGAAGGTTCTGAGAGTTTTGTGTGCCTTGAATACTATTCATTTCAAAGAATACTAACTTTTATAATTATGGGAAGGGTGACTACATTTGCTTCTTATGGTATGGGAATTCTGGCCCCTAATGTAGCCACTGCATTTGTTTTCCACTGTTTGCGATCAAAGTCCCTATCAAAGATATCAGAGATTGGAATCTGGAAAAGGATATTCTTACAGTATTTGCAGGAACAACTTATCCCCTGAAATCAGGTGTGCTTCCACCCTCATATTGTTTAGAATAATAGTTAACAATTTTCTTCTGGACACCATTTGGTCTGGAAAGATATACATATCAACAGCCAAGGTCTTTTTTTTTACAATGCATTATTTATATAGTTTTTGTTTTATATATTGTAGACCATGTAGATTTGTATGAATGGAGTCATATTAAGGATGGTCAAAAAACGAAATGAAGTAGTCTTAATAATGCAATTCCACTCAAGAACAGGCAGACAAAGATAACCCGCTTCTATCTTTACTTCTCTTTTTTGGGGGGTGTTATAAATAGTTTCAAAAAGTCCTCAGTAAACAAGAGCAAGAATCTCATCTTTTTTTTTTTTTGCAGAGAATGCTTTCTGACAATCCACATCCATCAAGAAAGCTGGCAAGAGGGGGGTGCTCTGATGTGAGTACACCCTACTGCGGGCTTCCCTCCTGGGAATCAACTTGATCCTGAAGTGACCTCCCTCCCCCCACCCCAATTGTTTGGAAACTTGCTTAGACCTGGCAAGTTTGAAAAGCCTTGGGGACTGAAGATGACATGGAATACATTATCTTGTCTTAGGTCAGAAGTGGTGCTGTGCTTGGTGGAATGGATTTGTTACCAAGTTTATTAGTATTTTGCAAGTCACGCTATTGTTCGACTTTGGGAGCTGCTTAGGGCCAGCCATAAAAGTCACCATGATAAATAGATGGCTAATGTGTGTGTTTTTTCAGGATATAGTCATTACTTCTTTCTTTGTTTATTATGGAAGCAACTTCAGGCGGTTTACAATCAATTAAAAACAATAGGATAAAACATTTAAAAATTTTAAAATAATAAATATTACCGCCAAGGTTGAGTTTAATATGTACAAGAAGTTGGTTTAAGTTTTCTATCCCTGTGCAGAGGAGCTTCCCTCTTTCCAAGTTGCACCACAAAAGAACTAGATTGTTGCTCAACCAAGAAAGTAGAAAATCATCTGATGGCTAGACCAGATGTACGAGTGGTGATAAATTTCTCATCCCTTTCTCCTAATTATCCCCATTATTTCCAAATTCTTGATCAAGGTTTAAAGTAAGTAATAGGAAATTACTTGATGAGCTATTTGAGGGTTAGTGAATACAGTAGAGAAATCACAGGAAGAAAAGAAACAAATGGAAGTGTTTGGAATGCCTTGTGGATGTAAGAAAATGTTGGGGCTGTTCACTCCCTACCTCCTAAACAAATATTTTATGGTTACTATGAGTGCTGGTAAAGTTGAGTTTCTTTATATCAGGTTCTAACCCTAACTGTGCCCTCTAATTTGTCAGATTCCCATCTCTCTCATTTAAGCTGTTCTATAGTCATGTGTATTTTTTACAGAAGTAAAGCAAGTGTCAAAAGTCATGTTCACATATTTGTAGAAAATAAGATTTCAGACGTTGCAAACTAAAGACTCACCATGCACACGGTCCTATTACATCCTTTTGTTTGAAACTATTTATATTAAAATTGCACTAATGTAATTCTTACTCTTTAATTGAAAATATGACTTTTGCTAATTTCTATGCAGAAATAAAAACTTTGCCACTCTATCAGGTAGGAAGCAGGGGTAAGATAAATGATGGAAAGGCAATATAGAAGTTTTACTTTTTTTAAAAAAATGTTGTTTATGTACATTACTGTTTAAC